>NC_057804.1:342435529-342530916 GCF_018294505.1 Triticum aestivum
CTTGTAGTGGAGGAGAATTGTGACACCCGGATAATTAAGCTACAGTGATCCCACGCTAATGATGCCACGTCACCTCGGTTACTGTTGATAAACTCTCTATAGTTAAAAACCGAAACAAATTAAAAATTTAATTAAAGGCAAACATCAAAGTTTTCGAACATTAAAAATAAAATGTTCAGATTGTGCCAAATAATGTTTAGATATTTAAGGTGAAGGAAACACACTTTTACAGAATGCATAAATATTTTAAATTAAATTAAAACATAAAAGGAAATAAATAAAAGAAAAGGAATTAAAAAACAAACCTAACAAAACTAAAGAGAAAAGGAAACAATCCCCCGCCCTGCTGGGCCAAGTGGCCCATCTGGCCTCAGCCGCCCGAATGGGCCGGCCCAGCCCCCTGTCGTCCCCTTCCCTGTTCCCCCGACCAGGATCAGAACAGGGGCACGTTCCCACCCGACCACCTCGCCAACGCCGATGCCGGGAGGGTATAAGGCCACCCCGATGCCTCGGCCTCCATCCCTCTCTCCCACTTGCCCCCTCTCGCTCGCCTTTGCGCCTCCCCTCCCCGAGATCCACCTCTCCCCTCTCCTCTCGCTCAATCCCGAGCGCACTCGCTCCCATGGCTGTGGCCGTCACATAGCCGTGGCCACCGTCCTCCCCGCACCGCGCCCACGCGTCATCGAGCTCCCTCGTCGCCCGCCTTGTTGTCCCCTACCGTTGATTCGAGCTCCGCGCCATCGCAGCGTCATGGACGAGGTCGTCTTCAACCTCCAAACATTGAGCTCCATCGCGTCGGATTCCACCTCGTCTCTGCGCTCCCGTTCCCGTAGACCTTTCGTGTGCCACTCTGTGAGCTCCACCCCCTTCTTATCCCTGCCCTTACTTCATTTCCATGCCCTAGCTAGCCCTGCGCGATGCACCACCATTGCAGGGCTACGACTCTGCCATCAAGCTCGCTGTCGCAGTCACCGCACGCGCAGCTCGCGTCCGACCGCGTAACCGTGCTCACTGCACCACCACGACACCATAGCACTCTCCAGTACATCCCCTCGTTGCCCCTAGCTCCGTCCCCATCGAGCTCCAATTCCGACTGTTGCCTGACCTCGACGCACCGCTCAAACCCTGCCACCCCTGTGCCTGTGACCACTGCAACTTGACGTGCACTGTCGTGTGCGTTCGAACGCACCTAGCCTCGCAACGAACCGTGCCCTGCAGCCCCGTCATCAAACTCGCTCGAGCCCCTGCGTCCGCCCCGCTCATCGCCGGCGACGCTACGGTTCACCTCCAGCCAAGCCACCACCCCATTCAATGCGCCACGGCGCGGGCGTTCGAAAGAGCCCACCCGTGCCCCTTACTTGCACTGTGGCGTAATTCCGGCGAGGTCCGCGTGACTCCGTCGGGTTTTCGGTCGCCAACGGTGAATCTCCGCTGCCCGCCAACATGGCCTGCTGCTGGGGCTCATCTGGGTCACTGCCTAGTGGCCCTAGGGGCCCGGCTGACCTGTTGACCGTGGTCAACTTGCTGACAGGGCTGGTCCCAGGAGCTGACCAGTGCCCCCCACCCTATAAGCTAATTAAATTAGTTAAATTAATTAATCTAGGCCAATTAGTCACTGACTAATGGGGCCCACACTTAGTTAGTTCTAATTAGTTTAAAACAAATCCTATTTCACCTCTATGTCAATGACAGGTGGGTCCCACTGGACCCATAGGTCAGATTTGATTCAGTCAACCGCATTGTTGACTGATGACCTCAGTGTTGCGTCATGCTGACATCAGCAGACAATATTCTGGATAATGTTAGAATTAATAGATAAATAAATTCAGAAAATAATTAAAAGTTTATAAAATCATATAAAATAATCTGTAGCTCGGATGAAAATACTTTGTACATGAAAGTTGCTCAGAACGACGAGACGAATCCGAATACGCAGCCCGTTCATCTGCCACGTGTCCCTACCATAGTGAACCTAAACATTTCAACTCTGGTTCATCTGTCCGAAAACGCGAAACACTGGGGATACTTTCCCGGATGTTTCCCCCTTTCGCCGGTATCACCTACTACCGCGTTAGGGCACACCTAACACCGTTTATTGTCATGTCAGGCATCGTCATGCTTATGTTTGCATTGTATTTACTGTTTCTTCCCCCTCTTCTCTCGGTAGACTACGAGCCCGATGCTGCTGCTGCCCAGTTCGACTACGGAGTTGACGACCCCTCCTTCTTGCCAGAGCAACCAGGCAAGCCCCCCCTGATCACCAGATATCGCCTATTCTTCTCTCTACTGCTTACATTAGAGTAGTGTAGCATGTTACTGTTCGGTTACTCCTATTCTGTTGCATAGCCTGTCATTGTTACTATAGTCATTGCTACCTTACCCGCAATCCTAAATGCTTAGTATAGGATGCTAGTTTATCATCATTGGCCCTACATTCTTGTTAGTCTGCCTTGCTATACTATCGGCCCGTGATCACTCGGGAGGTGATCACGGGTATATACTATACATATATACGTACTATACAGATGGTGACTAAAGTTGGGTCGTCTCGTTGAGTACCCGCGAGTGATTCACGGATTGGGGGCTGAAAGGACATTTGTCCCGACGGCCCTCTGTGTGGATCTTTGTGGTGGATTGATAGGGCAGGTTGAGATCGCCTAGGTGAGAGGTGGGCCTGGCCCTGGTCGGCGTTCATGGTTACTTCATAATAACACGCTTAACGAGATATTGGTATTTGATCTGAGTCTAGCCAATGGCCTATACACACTAACCAACTACGCAGGAATAGTTATGGGCACTCGACGTCGTGGTATCAGCCAAAGCCTTCTTGATGTCAACAACTGAGCGACACGCGCCAGGTTAGACCGCGTAATGCAACTTCCTTTGTAATGGAGGTCGCTAGGTCTGCTCACCGGCCGCATATGTAACGTGCAGGTGTGCAATGGGCGATGGGCCCAGACCCCTGCGCACATAGGTTTAGACCGGTGTGCTAACCTCTCTATTGTGCCTAGGTGGGGCTGCGACATGTTGATCTTCCAAGGCCGGGCATGACCCAGGAAAGTGTGTGCGGCCAAAGGGGATCGAGCGTGTTGGGTTATGTGGTGCACTCCTGCAGGGAAGTTTATCTATTCGAATAGCCGTGTCCCTCGGTAAAAGGACGACCCGGAGTTGTACCTTGACCTTATGACAACTAGAACCGTATACTTAATAAAACACACCCAGACAAGTTCCACAGACAACCCGATGATTTCTTTCCCACAGGGCGACGAGGGGAGGATCGCCGGGTAGGATTATGCTATGCGATGCTACTTTGAGGACTTCAATCTACTCTCTTCTACATGCTGCAAGACGGAGGCTGCCAGAAGCGTAGTCTTCGATAGGACTAGCTATTCCCCCTTTTATTCTGGCATTCTACAGTTCAGTCCACCGATATTGCCTCTTTACACATATACCCATGCATATGTAGTGTAGATCCTTGCTTGCGAGTACTTTGGATGAGTACTCATGGTTGCTTTGCTCCCTCTTTTCCCCCTTTTTTCCTCTTCTTCCCGGATGCTGCAACCAGACGTTGGAGCCCAGGATCCAAACGCCACCGTCGACGACAACTCGTATTACACTGGAGGTGCCTACTACTACATGCAGGCCGCTGACGACGACTAGGAGTAGTTTAGGAGGATCCCAGGCAGGATGCCTGCGCCTCTTTCGATCTGTATCCCAGTTTGTGCTAGCCATCTTATGGCAACTTGTTTAACTTATGTCTATACTCAGATATTGTTGCTTCCGCTGACTCGTTTATGTCGAGCACTTGTATTCGAGCCCTCGAGGCCCCTGGCTTGTACTATGATGCTTGTATGACTTATTTTACTTTTAGAGTTGTGTTGTGATATCTTCCCGTGAGTTCCTGATCTTGATCGTACACGTTTGCGTGCATGATTAGTGTACGATTGAATCGGGGGTGTCAAACCTATACTTGTGGGTTATCAAGACCTTTTTCTGCCGCTGTTGCCGGGGAGCATAGCTATATTTGTTGAGTCACTTGGAATTATTATCTATTTATCACTATGAAGAATCTGAAAGATACCAAGACTAAGATATTTCCCTCTAAGATGAGAGGAGCTAAGGAACTGACGTCTAGCTCTGCACTTGATTCACCTTCTATTTTGAGTAAACTTGCAACACCACCACATTCTATGAATTCCGATATGTCGCAAGTTATTGATGATGCTACTTCTACTATGGATAATGCTTATGATGATGCTAGTACTATGCTTGATGATGATGTGCCTTTAGGTGAATTTCTTGATGAACAACTTGGTAGAGTTAAAGATATTGAGAATGCCGAAACTAATGAAATTAATGAAACTGATGACATACTTGGAACTAAAAATCTTGAAACACCTATTAGACCTAGCTCTCCTAGATATGAATTGCCCAAGATACCTGATGGTTATGTCATGGATGGGAAGATAGCTAGAGACTTTCTTGCTTGCAATGATAGGCAAGATCTTAAGAAATTGCTATGCAAACTGAAAGAAAAATCTTTGAATTCTAGAATGAAATGTGATCCTAAGTTTTCTACTTCACCTACCTTTGTGACTGATAAGGATTATGAATTCTCTGTTGACCCAGAATTAATTACTTTGATTGAAAATGATCATCTCCATGGTTATGAAACTGAAACCGTTGTGGCACATCTTACTAAGTTGAATGATATAGCCACCCTATTTGCTTAGGATGAGAAAATTCACTACTACTATATTCTCAAGTTATTTCCTTTCTCATTAAAGGGTGATGCTAAGATATGGTACAACACTCTTGCTCCTGGTTGTGTGCGTAGTCCCTAGGATATGATTTACTACTTCTCTGAAAAATATTTTCCTTCTCATAAGAAACAAGCTGCCTTATAGGGAATATTTAACTTTGTGCAAATTGAAGAAGAGAGTCTCCCACAAGCTTAGGGGAGGCTTGTCCAATTTCTTAATGCTTTGCATGATCATCCTGTTAAGAAAAATGAAATACTTGATATCTTATATAATGGACTAACTGATACTTCTAGAGACTTCCTAGATAGTTATGCTGGTTGTGTTTTCAACGAACGAACTGTTGAACAAGCTGAGGAATTACTGAATAACATATTGAAAAATTATGATGATTGGACTCTTCCTGAACCATCGCCTAAACCCACTCTGAAGAAGAGGGGTATCTTATATCTTAGTCCTGAAGATATGCGGGAGGCAAACAAATGTATGAAGGAAAAAGTTATTAAAGTTGAATATGTCAAAATTTGACCTCCTATTAAAGAAATACATGGACTTGACACACCACCACCAAAGGTGGTAGATGTAAACTCTTTAATGGAATTTGATGAAAGTGACATCCCTTACAATAAACATCCCAGTCAATGCCTTTATGAGTTTGATAACTACATTAGAAAACAAGATCAATTCAATGCAAATGTTACGAAACAATTAGAATACAATTCTAATATGATTGCTCGCTTGAGTAACTTGTTATTTAGAATCACTAATGATGTTAGAGGTGTAGTAAAACGTGCCTCTATGGTTCATACCCAGTTAGAACAAGTTGCTAAATCTCAAAAAGAAGTGCTTGATGAAATGAACAATAATATAAATGACTTTGTTGTTAGAGTAGCAACTAGAAGAGGTAAATGACTCAGGAACCACTTTATCATGAGGGACACCCCAAGAGAATTGAATAAGACTCTTAAAGAATTAACACTGATGCACCTAGTCCTTCTAAAAAGAAAAAGGAAAAGAAAAATGATAGGACTTCGCATACCTCTAGTGAACCTGAAATAGAAAAACCTCCTGAAGCTAATAATGATGTTTATATTTCTGATGCTAAAACTCAATCTGGTAATGAATATTCATCTAGTGATAATGAAAAAGACAATAATGATGTTCATGAAGACACTCAACTAGACAAAGATAAAGAACCAAATAATTATGTTGAAATAGAACCAGCTATTGATCTTGACAACCCACAAGCTAAAAATAAAAGATATGATAAAAGAGACTTTGTTGCTTGAAAATATGGAAGAGAAAGAGAGCCATGGGTTCAAAAACCCATGCCATTTCCACCTAAATCAACTAAGAAAAAAGATGATGAAGAGTTTGAATGCTTTGCTGAAATGATTAGGTCATTCTTTTTGCGCACTCGCTTGACTGATATTTTAAAGATGGCTCCTTTTGCAAAATACATGAAAGAAATCATAACTAACAAAAGGAAAATACTAGAAGCTAAAATATCCACCATGCTTGCTAATTATTCCTTGAAGGATCGAGTACCTAAAAAGCTTGGAGAGCGGGGAATACAACTATACCTTGCTCCATCAAAAGAAACTATGTGAAAATTGCTTTGTGTGATTTGGGAGCTGGCGTTAGTGTTATGCCTTTCTGTTTATACAAAAGACTTGACTTGTATAAACTCACTCCTACTGAAATATCTTTGCAAATGGCTGATAAATCAACTGCCATACCTATTAGTATTTGTGAGGATGTGCCTGTTGTTGTTGCAAATGTTATTATCTTAATAGACTTTGTTATACTTGAGATGCCCGAGGACGACAACATGTCGATTATCCTTGGTAGACCCTTTTTGAATACTGCAGGGCTGTTATTTATTGCAATAAAAGCAAGGTCACTTTTTCATATCAATGGTAATGAGCATACGGTGCACTTTCCGAAGAAACAATTCTAAGTGAATGGTAATGAATGTTATTGAAAAATCTCCGACACTCACTATTGGAAGTTTTCAACTACCTTTACCTACTGCCAAAAATAATTATGATATACTTATTGTTGGGGACATGCATATCCCCGTTGAGGTAACTTAGTGTTTTACGAAAGTTCTTCGTTTTCATGCTAATCGAAGGTGGTTGTTAATAGGACTTGGTCAACCTTATTAATGGATCATTTTTTAGATGTATAAAGTTGATGAATTTAGTAGGCACTACCTTCTGTCCTTATCTTTTGTTCTCTGCTTTTCTTAGTTAATTAAAATAAAATGCCATATTTATCCTGTTTTCTGGATTTTCCGTGCAATAAAAAAATGACCCAAAAATAAAGTTCTCAGAATACCGTGAAAATTTAATACAATTTTTTTCTGAATATTTCTGAATTTTTAGTGCAAATAACATCAGAGGGAGTGCACCAGGTGGGCACAACCCACCTGGCGCGCCAGCAGCCCCAGGCGCACCCTGGTGGGTTGTGGTCCCCACGTGGGTTCCCTCACTTATCACTTTAGCCCATGTCATCTCCTACCTCTAGAAAAAATCACCATTGCTCTCTCTCTCTCTCTCTCTCATGTTCTTGCTGTCAAACCCGCGAATTTCGATCTCTTTGCTCAAAGCTCCATTTCCAAAACTATTTTGGGGGATTGCTACTTGTTATGTGACTCCTCCATTGCTCCAATTAGTTTTTTACTTTAGTGGATTATATTTTGAATAATTGGCTACTCTTGGTGCTGTTGTAGATGAGCTTGCATGTTGAATTCTTAGAGTTCTAAGTAGTTTGAATGCTCAATATAGCCTCTATGCATGCTTATGAGTAGTTGCTATCAATCTTGTGAAGTTTTGTTGACAAAAATTTTGTGGACTAAAAATTTCAGAATTTTATTTATAGGAATAAGATGAGTTTCTTTAGGAAGTTTGCCTCCAAGAAAAGTGCCAAGGGAGTCATTGGGGAATCAATGGGCAATGACCTCCATACTCGAAGAAGGGCGGAGGTGCGGCCGTGCGAATGGCCGCATAACCCTTTCATGGATGGAGCCAGAATCCATCAAGAGTTTGCACAATTTGCTACTAATTTTGGGCTCGCTGACTTCATCGCAGCTGAGTGTGAATAATACCATCTCCTTACAAATTCCTTTGTCCAAAATTTTCATTTTCTGAGTAGGAATAACCCCCCTGAGGTGCAGTTTAATTTATATGTTGAAACCCGTTAGATACCACTTACTGATTTTTGTGATATATACTTGATCCCTTCTGACATGGGAATAAGAGAACCTAGGCCTACAGAGTTTGAGGACTTTTATCGTACTCTGTCCGTGGGAGGTGAGAGAGGAGTATCGAGTGTTACAACCACTAGCTTGTAGTTTCCTTCTGTGCATTATTTTGCTTTATTTATCGCGAAGTGCTTAATTGCTAGAGAGAAGGTCGGTGCACTCAGCGCCCCTGGCTTTGCTATTTTACGCCGTGCACTATAGGGCGATAACACCTTTAGCCTTGGGTCTATTGTTACATGTCGCTGAAGGAAAATATGCCCTAGAGGCAATAATAAAGTTATTATTTATTTCCTTAATTCATGAGAAATATTTATTATTCATGCTAGAATTGTATTCACCAGAAACTTAGTACATGTGTGAATACATAGACAAAACATATAGTCCCTAGTATGCCTCTACTTGACTAGCTCATTAATCAAAGATGGTTATGTTTCCTAACCATAGACATGTGTTGTCATTTCATGAACAGGCTCACATCATTAGGAGAATGATGTGATGGACATGACCCATCCATTAGCTTAGCATTATGATCGTGTCAGTTTCATTGCTACTGCTTTCTTCGTGACTTATACAAGTTCCTCAGACTATGAGATTATGCAACTCCCGAATACCGGAGGAACACTTTGTGCGCTACCAAATGTCACAACGTAGATGGGTGATTATAAAGGTACTCTACAGGTGTCTCCGAAGGTGTTTGTTGGGTTGGCATAGATCGAGATTAGGATTTATCACTCCGTGTTTCGGAGAGGTATCTCTGGGCCCTCTTGGTAATACTCATCACTATAAGCCTTGCAAGCATTATGACTAATGATTTACTTGCAGGATGAAGTATTACAGAACGAGTAAAGAGACTTGCTGGTAACGAGATTGAACTAGGTATTGAGATAGCGACGATCGAATCTCGGGGAAGTAACATACCGATGACAAAGGGAACAACGTATGTTGTTATGCGGTTTGACCGATAAAGATCTTCATAGAATATGTAGGAACCAATATGAGCATCCAGGTTCCGCTATTGGTTATTGACCGGAGACATGTCTCGGTCATGTCAACATAGTTCTCGAACCCGTAGGGTCCTCACGCTTAACGTTCGATGACGATTGGTGTTATGAGTTTATGTGATATGATGTACCAAAGATTGTTCGGAGTACCGGATATGATCACGGACATGACGAGGAGTCTTGAAATGGTCGAGACATAAAGATTGATATATTGGACGACTATATTCGGACAACAGAAGTGTTCCGGAGAAGTTTCAGAAAAAACCAGAGTGCCGAAGGGTTACCGGAACCCCCCGGGGGAACTAGTGGGCTTAGATGGGCCTTAGTGGGAGAAGAGGAAGGGTCAGGAGGGGCTGGCCGCGCCCCCCTTGAGTCCGAATAAGACAAGGGAGGGTGGGCGGCGCGCCCCCTTTCCTTCCCTTCCCTCTCTTCCTTCCTCCTCTCCCCTCCCCCCTCTCTTCCTTGTTGGAAACCTACTAGGAATAAGATTCCTAGTAGGAATCCTACTTGGGGCGTGCCCCATGAGGGCCGGCCGGCCTACCCCCTTGCTCCTTTATATAAGGGGGCAGGGGGCACCCGAGAACACACAAGTTGATTGTTTAGCCGTTTGCGGTGCCCCCCTCCATAGATTTCCACCTCGGTCATATCGTCGTAGTGCTTAGGTGAAGCCCTGCGCCAGTAACTTCGTCATCACCGTCACCACGCCGTCGTGCTGACGAAACTCTCCCTCGACCTGAGCTGGATCGAGAGTTCGTGGGACGTCATTGAGCTGGACGTGTGCAGATTGCGGAGGTGCCGAACCTTCGGTGCTAGGATCGGTCGGATCGTGAAGACGTACGACTACATCAACCGCGTTGTCATAATGCTTCCGCTTTTGGTGTACGAGGTTACGTAGACAAAACTCTCCCCTCTCGTTGCTATGCATCACCTAGATAGATCTTGCGTGATCGTAGGATTTTTTTTTTTGAAATTACCACATTCCTCAACAGTGGCATCCGAGCCAGGTCTATGCGTAGATGTTATATGCACGAGTAGAACACAAAGAGTTGTGGGTGATAATAGTCATATTGCTTACCAGCATGGCATACTTTGATTCGGCGGTATTGTTGGATGAAGCGGCTCAGACCGACATTACGCGTACGCTTATGTGAGACTGGTTCTATCAACGTGCTTCGCACATAGGTGGCTGGTGAGTGTCTATTTCTCCAACTTTAGTTAAATTGAGTGTGGCTACGCCCGGTCCTTGTTTAAGGTTAAAATAACACACTTGACAAAAAATCATTGTGGTTTTGATGCGTAGGTAAGAACGATTCTTGCTAGAATCCCGTAGCAGCCACATAAAACTTGCAACAACAAAGTAGAGGATGTCTAACTTGTTTTTGCAGGGCTTGCTGTGACGTGATATGGTCAAGGAATGATGTGATATAATTTGTTGTATGAGATGATCATGTTTTGTAACAAAGTTATCGGCAACTGGCAGGAGCCCTATGGTTGTCGCTTTATTGTATGCAATAGTTGGCGAGATGACAACGATGCTACGATGGAGATCAAGGTGTCGCGCCTGTGACGATGGAGATCATGACAATGCTTCGGTGATGGAGATAATGAGCACACGATGATGATGGCCATATCATGTCACATATTTTGATTGCATGTGATGTTTATCCTTTATGCATCTTATTTTGCTTAGTACGGCGGTAGCATTATAAGATGATCCCTTACTAAAAGTTTCAAGGTATAAGTGTTCTCCCTGAGTATGCATCGTTGCTACAGTTCGTCGTGCCGAGACACCACGTGATGATCGGGTGTGATAAACTCTACGTTCACATACAACAGGTGCAAGCCAGTTTTGCACATGCAGAATACTTGGGTTAAACTTGACGAGCCTAGCATATGTAGATATGGCCTTAGAACACTGGAGACCGAAAGGTCGAGCGTGAATCATATAGTAGATATGATCAACATAGTGATGTTCACCATTGAAAGCTACTCCATCTCACGTGATGATCGGGCATGGTTTAGTTGATTTGGATCACGTGATCATTTAGATGACTAGAGGGATGACTATCTAAGTGGGAGTACTTAAGTAATATGATTAATTGAACTTTAATTTATCATGAACTTAGTCCTGACAGTATTTTGCAAATTATGTTGTAGATCAATAGCTCGCGTTGTAGCTTCCCTATGTTTTTATATGTTCCTAGAGAAAACTAAGTTGAAAGATGATAGTAGCAGTGATGCGGACTGAGTCCGTGTTCTGAGGTTTATCCTCATTGCTGCATAGAAGAATTATGTCCTTGATGCACCGCTAGGTGACAAAACTATTGAAGGAGCAGATGTAGACGTTATGAACGTTTGGCTAGCTTAATATGATGACTACTTGATAGTTTAGTGCACCATGCTTTATGGCTTAGAATCAGGACTTCAAAGACGTTTTGAACGTCATGGACCATATAAGATGTTCTAGGAGTTGAAGTTAATATTTCAAGTAAATACCCGAGTTGAGAGATATGAAGTCTCCAACAAGTTCTATAGCTAAAAGATAGAGGAGAATAGCTCAAGCAGTGAGCATGTGCTCAGATTGTTTGGGTACTACAATCGCTTGAATCAAGTGGGAGTTAATCTTCTAGATAAGATAGTGATTGACAGAGTTCTCTAGTCACCATCACCAAGTTACTAGAACTTCGTGATGAACTATAGTATGCAAGGGGTGACGAAAACGATTCCTGAGCTCTTCGTGATGCTAAAATCGACGAAGGTGGAAATCAAGAAAGAGCATCAAGTGTTGATGATTGACAAGACCACTAGTTTCAAGAAAAGGGCAAAGGGAAAGAAAGGGTACTTCAAGTAGAATGGCAAACAAGTTGTCACTCCCGTGAAGAAGCCCAAAGCTGGACCAAAGCCTGAAACTGAGTTCTTCTACTGCAAAGGAAATGGTCACTGGAAGCGGAAATGCCCTGAATATTTGGTGGATAAGAAGGATGGCAAAGTGAACAAGGGTATATTTTACATACAGGTTATTGATGTGTACCTTACTAGTGTTTATAGTAGCCCCTGGGTATTTGAAACTTGTTTAGTTGCTAAGATTAGTAACTCGAAACAGGAGTTACAGAATAAACAGAGACTAGTTGAGGGTGAAGTAACAATGTGTGTCGGAAGTGGTTCCAAGATTGACATGATCATCATCGCACACTCCCTATACTTTCGAGATTAGTGTTGAACCTAAATAAATGTTATTTGGTGTTTGTGTTGAGCATAAATATGATTAGATCATGTTTATTGCGATATGATTATTCATCTAAGACAGAGAATAAATTGTTATTCTGTTTAGATGAATAAAACCTTCTATGGTCATACACCCAAAGTTGATGGTTTATTGAATCTTGATCGTAGTGATACACATATTCATAACATTGATGCCAAAAGATGCAAAGTTGATAATGATAGTGCAACATATTTGTGGCATTGCTGTTTGGGTCATATCGGTGTAAAGCGCATGAAGAAACTCCATAAGAAGGGACTTTTGGAATCACTCGATTATGAATCATTTGATGCTTGCGAACCGTGCCTTATGGGCAAGATGACTAAAACTCCCTTCTCCGGAACAATGGAACGAGCTAGTGACTTATTGGAAATAATACATACCGATGTATGCGGTCCAATGAGTGTTGATGTTCATGGCATGTATCATTATTTTCTGACCTTCATAGATGATTTGAGCAGATATGGGTACATCTACTTAATGAAACACAAGTCTGAAACATTTGAAAAGTTCAAAGAATTTCAGAGTGAAGTGGAGAATCATCGTAACAAGCAAATAAAGTTTCTACGATCTGATCATAGAGCTGAATATTTGAGTTACGAGTTTTGCTTTCATTTAAAACGATGTGGAATAGTTTCACAGCTCACGCCACCTGGAACACCAAGGCGTAATGGTGTGTCCGAACATCATAACCGCATTTTATTAGATATGGTGCAATCTATGATGTCTCTTACCGATTTACCACTATCATTTTGGGATTATGCATTAGAGACAACTGCATTCACTTTAAATAGGGCACCATCAAAAACCATTGAGATGACGCCTTATGAACTGTGGTTTGGCAAGAAACCAAAGTTGTCGTTTCTTAAAGTTTGGGGCTGTGATGCTTATGTGAGAAAGCTTCAACATGATAAGCTCGAACCCAAATCGGAGAAATGTGTCTTCATAGGACACCCAAAGGAAACTGTGTGGTACACCTTCTATCACAAATCCGAAGGCAAGATCGTTGCTAAGAATGGATCCTTTCTAGAGAAGGACTTTCTCTCGAAAGAAGTGAGTGGGTGGAAAGTAGAACTTGATGAGGTAATTGTACCTTCTCCCGAATTGGAAAGTAGTTCATCACAGAAATCAGCTCCAGTGATTCCTACACAAATTAGTGAGGAATCTAATGATGATGATCATGAAACTTCATATCAAGTTACTGTAGAACCTCGTAGGTCTTCCAGAGTATGGTCCACACCAGAGTGGTATGGCCTGTTTTGGAAGTCATGTTACTAGACCATGGTGAACCTACGAACTATGAGGAAGCGATGATGAGCCCAGATTCCGCGAAATGGCTTGAATCCATGAAATCTGAGATGGGATCCATGTATGAGAACAAAGTGTGGACTTTGGTGGACTTGCCCGATGATCGGCAAGCCATAGAAAATAAATGGACTTTAAGAAGAAGACCGACGCAGACGGTAATGTTACTATTTACAAAGGTCGACTTGTTGCGAAAGGTTTTCGACAAGTTCAAGGAGTTGACTATGATGAGACTTTCTCACCCGTAGCGATGCTTAAGTCTGTCTAAATCATGTTCGCGGTTGCTGCATTTTATGATTATGACGTTTGGCAAATGGATGTCAAAACTGCATTCCTGAATGGATTTCTGGAAGAAGAGTTGTATATGATGCAACCGAAAGGTTTTGTCAATCCAAAGGGTGCTAACAAAGTGTGCAAGCTCCAGTGATCCGTTTATGGACTGGTGCAAGCCTCTCGGAGTTGGAATAAATGCTTTGATAGTGTGATCAAAGCATATGGTTTTATACAGACTTTTGGAGAAGCCTGTATTTACAAGAGAGTGAGTGGGAGCTCTATAGCATTTCTAATATTATATGTGGATGAGATATTGTTGATTGGAAATGATATAGAATTTTTGGATAGCATAAAGGGATACTTGAATAAGATTTTTTCAATGAAAGACCTCGGTGAAGGTGCTTACAAATTGGGCATCAAGATCTATAGAAATATATCAAGACGCTTGATAAGATTTTTCAATGAGAAATACCTTGACAAGTTTTTGAAAGAGTTCAAAATGGATCAGTCAAAGAAGGAATTCTTGTCTGTATTACAAGGTGTAAAGTTGAGTAAGACTCAAAGCCCGACCACAACAGAAGATAGAAAGAGAATGAAAGTCATTCCCTATGCCACAGTCATAGGATCTATAAAGTATGTTGTGCTGTGTACCAGACCTCTTGTGTACCTTGCCATGAGTTTGGCAATGGGGTACAATAGTGATCTAAGAGTAGATCACTGGACAGTGGTCAAAATTTTCCTTAGTGAGAACTAAGGAAATGTTTCTTGGTGATGGGGGTGATAAAGAGTTCATCTTAAAGAGTTACATCGATGAAAGCTTTTACACCAATCTAGATGAATCTAAGTCTCAATCTGGATACATATTGAAAGTGGGAGCAATTAGCTAGAGTATCTCTATGCAGAGCATTGTAGACATAGAATATTTATAAAATACATATGGCTCTGATTGTGACAGACCTGTTGACTAAACTTATCTCACGAGCAAAACATGATCACACATTAGTACTCTTTGGGTGCTAATCACATAGCGATGTGAACTAGATTATTGACTCTAGTAAACCCTTTGGGTTTTGGTCACATGGCGATGTAAACTATGGGTGTTAATCACATATAGATGTGAACTATTGGTATTAAATCACATGGCGATGTGAACTAGATTATTGACTCTAGTGCAAGTGGGGGACTGAAGGAAATATGCCCTAGAGGCAATAATAAAGTTATTATTTATTTCCTTAATTCATGATAAATGTTTATTATTCATGCTAGAATTGTATTAACCGGAAACTTAGTACATGTGTGAATACATAGACAAAACATATAGTCCCTAGTATGCCTGTACTTGACCAGCTCGTTAATCAAAGATGGTTATGTTTCCTAACCATAGACATGTGTTGTCATTTGATGAATGGGATCACATCATTGGATGAATGATGTGATGGACATGACCCATCCATTAGCTTAGCACTATGATCGTGTCAGTTTCATTGCTACTGCTTTCTTCGTGACTTATACAAGTTCCTCAGACTATGAGATTATGCAACTCCCGAATACCGGAGGAACACTTTGTGCGCTACCAAACGTCACAACGTAAATGGGTGATTATAAAGGTACTCTACAGGTGTCTCCGAAGGTGTTTGTTGGGTTGGCATAGATCGAGATTAGGATTTATCACTCCGTGTTTCGGAGAGGTATCTCTGGGCCCTCTTGGTAATACTCATCACTATAAGCCTTGCAAGCATTATGACTAATGATTTACTTGCGGGATGAAGTATTACAGAACGAGTAAAGAGACTTGCCGGTAACGAGATACCGACGATCGAATCTCGGGCAAGTAACATACCGATGACAAAGGGAACAACGTATGCTGTTATGCGGTTTGACCGATAAAGATCTTCGTAGAATATGTAGGAACTAATATGCACATCTAGGTTTGCTATTGGTTATTGATCGGAGATGTGTCTCGGTCATGTCTACATAGTTCTCGAACCCGTAGGGTCCGCACGCTTAACGTTTGATGACGATTGGTATTATGAGTTTATGTGATATGATGTACCAAGGATTGTTCGAAGTCCCGAATATGATCACAGACATGACGAGGAGTCTCGAAATGGTCGAGACATAAAGATTGATATATTGGACGACTATATTCGGACACCAGAAGTGTTCCGGAGAAGTTTCGGATAAAACCGGAGTGTGGGAGGGTTACCGGAACCCCCCGGGGAAACTAGTGGGCCTAGATGGGCCTTAGTGGGAGAAGAGGAAGGGCCCGGAGGGGCTGGCCGCGTGCCCCCTTGAGTACGAATAGGACAAGGGAAGGGGGGCGGCGCCCCCCTTTCCTTCCCTCCCCCCTCTTCCTTCCTCCTTCCCCTCTCTTCCCTTGTTGGAAACCTACTAGGAATAGGACTCCTAGTAGGAATCTTACTTGGGGCATGCCCCATGAGGGCCGACCGGCCTCCCCCTTGCTCGTTTATATATGGGGCATGGGGCACCCTAGAACACACAAGTTGATTGTTTAGCCGTGTGCGGTGCCCCCCTCCACAGATTTCCACCTCGGTCAGATCATCGTAGTGCTTAGGCGAAGCCCTATGATAGTAACTTCATCATCATCGTCACCATGTTGTCATGCTGACAAAAGTCTCCCTTGACCTCAGCTAGATCAAGAGTTCGTGGGACTTCATCGAGCTGAACGTGTGCAGATTGCGGAGGTGCCCTACCTTCGGTGCTAGGATCGGTCGGATCATGAAGACGTACGACTACATCAACCGCGTTGTCATAACACTTCCGCTTTCGGTCTAAGAGGGTACGTAGACAACACTCTCCCCTCTCGTTGCTATGCATCACCTAGATAGATCTTGCGTGATCGTAGGATTTTTTTTGAAATTACCACGCTCCTCAACAGTCGCCTGCACTTTAACAAAACCAAGGGCAAAATTCATGGCGGTATTTATGCTACTCGTTTAGCGAGTCATTTTCACGTTCAGATCCGCCAACATGATTATCATTTCCCCAAGGTTTATTTAGATCAATGTTGAGGATATCGCTTATTGTTATCGTCTCAGCCAGCCGGGGATTAGAGATTAATTGAAAATCGGCCGATTAATCGATTTTATCGGTCACCTATTAATCGGCCATTTTTTCAAATCCCAGGTTCCCAACACTAAAATATGCTACATTCAACTCCAAAACAATATTGGACATAAGTGTTACTTTGATTTCTAGCCTTTGAATCCTGGTATAATGACGAACAAAGTAGGAAAACAGTACATATTGCGTAACAAGGTCCACGAAACGCAAATAAATATAGTTTTTTGCAAACATGGTGCTACGATTGGGCCCGATTTATTGGTATATTCACGAGAAATCATTTGTCATAGCGATAAATCAGCCCAAACAATAAATGGTGAAGATAAGGCATAATCTTATCGGTCACCCCAAGAGTAGCGATAAATCGGATGATAAATCGCTGGATCGAAAGGTTGTTTGAACAATGATTTAGATCATCAGGCGATGATGGATCAGTAGTTCGCTGATGTCGATGACTCTATTCTTAATATTCCTTACAACTTGGTTTTCAGCATGTGTCATGGTTTTGTCATGGCAGATGCCCTAGCAAAAGGACATAGGTGTGGAACCATCGCAACATAGGTTAGCTCGAAGGGGTTGAACAGGACGAGAGACACAAATTTACCCATGTTCGGCCCCTCACCAGTGAGGTAAAAGCCTACGTCCTGCTTTGTGTTGTATTGATTGAGTATCGATTACAAAGGGAGCGAAATCGCCTGACCTAGCTATCGATTGATTATTACTTGAGTTAACCCGCCATAGGGTCTCGCCTTTATATACACAAGTTAAGGCCCTGGGTTTACAGTAGTCCAAGCCGGATCACACAACATGTTCAACTCGGGTTGGGCGGCTCACATCTCCGAGTTGTAGTACCATCGCCTGGCCTTGGGCCTTCAATAGGCCCGCCTCATGAGTCGCCTCTAGTCTTCATATCCTCTCTTCTTGGGCCTACTTAGACTTTTATCTCTTGAGTCGCCAACAATGTAACCCGACCCCTCCTGGGCAGATCACACCGCGGGGTTATATCCCCAACATTAGGCCCCATATTGAGTTGAACTTGTTCATGTCAATCTTCACTGCTTCTAGTTGGCGAGTCTTATTTAATTCCTCCCAATGTTTAATCTTGAATAGATACCATAACCCGCCATGACATCATGCAAAATAAATTCAGAAAAACCTATGACATCACAACGGATCTTTTTGCATTAACTAGTTGTCCGAGAATCGAAGCGCCTCCTCAGTTAAGATAATCATGACACCTCCTTGATTTCCACACATGCCATTTTACTATTTCACCTTTTCCTTATAAATAGGCATGGGGGGGGGTACCCTTTTTCACTTTTACCCCCGTCTCCCCTCTTCTTCTTCTTCCTCGCGCTGTTCGCCCTGAACCGTGCCAACGACTCCAACAAGGCCGCTACATCAACTTGACTGGTCCAAAAAACTATGGTGCACTCCCGCTATCCTTTAGCACTGTCAGGTATTCCTCTTTCTTTGCCTTAGATTTATACTAGAATGCCCTAGTTCATAGAGTTCATCGGTGTTCGTCCTAGTTCATCCGAGCTCATCCATTCCCTGCCTAGAAGCTGTATTTCAATATGAAAACGGAGCAAAATCATAGCGGTACTGGTTTTAGCCCTTTTTGGTATCTTGAATAGACCCTCTTTCCTTTAGAATCAGCATATTAGCTTTGTTCTTCCACTGCCGCCTATTAGGTTTAATAATTTTTTTATCTTTTTCTGAACTGTCATAGATCTGTTATTGTAGCTGCAATCCACAAAATTTGTTTGTCCAACACCTAGCAGAATTTCAACAACCTTGAGTTTATAAACAACTGACCTGCCATTCCTTGTTCGGGCGGTTTAAACAATGACTTTGTACCTTGCCAGCACCTGAGCAGCTTAACCATGAACTTGTAACCCGCTAGTTTGTCAGTGATCCTTGCCGGCTCATACTTTTATAGCTTGACCCTCCATATTCTCACCACCTGAGGATTACTCCGATCCATGGCTAGGGTAGCCCATAAACAGAATATGTAAACTCTTAATTGTAGCTGACCTGCCCTTCACCTTAGGGGCGACTTAACTTTGAATTTATAACCCACCATTTATTTATTACACATTATCATCCTATCTTATTTATAATTTACTTTCATACCTTTAGGCTCCTCAAGATGACCATCTGCAACTGGGAACATTCTCTGATTACCAAAGAAATCTTCAATGATTTTGTAGGTCAAGGCCTATTGGCGACTCACGAGGAAATCAGTTGGAGGGTTAGCAACGGGGAAACAATCCCTACACCCGCTGAAGGTGAAATTGGAGTCTTCGCTGATCATATACTCAGGCTTTACCCCACACGGGTCTAAATTCTTCCGAGACTTCCTCCACTACTTCAACTTGCACCCTCAAGAGATAGGTCCAAACTCTCTATCCAACATCTGCCACTTCCAAATCTTCTATGAGGTTTACCTGCAAACAACACCTACTGTTCCTCCCTGTAAAGAGTTCTTTTACATAAACCGCCATACTGAATGTCAAAATGGCCCAAGTCAAGAATTAGATGGAGTCTCTATTCAGAGACAGAGAGACAACAACTTTCCTTCCACTGTCTTGCCAAGCCACCCCAAAGGATGGGTGACCACCTGGTTTTACTGCAAAAATACTGCTCCAGCAACTGAGAACCCTCTACTCATGTTTAGAGTTGAACTTCTTCCAGCAGATTTTGACATGCCAAGTAAAATTATCCCAGAAGAGCATTCAGAGGCCTTCCCACTTCTCTCCAGAGCTAAAGTTTTATTGGCTCATGGGTTAATTGGAGTTGATTTGACCCAGTGCTGGGTCTCTTGGAAGATACTACCCTTAAGTCGCCGTTCTGGCTTAATGTGTGAGTATTCTGGTGAGCCAAATGATCCTCAATGGTACACTGAAGACAACTTTACAGCTGGAGAAATCTTTAAAACTGTGAGGACCTTGCTCGACGAGTGTCACGCCCAATATGCGATCCTATTCGAGAGGAACTCGAAGGTCCCACCAAGGATAGAAGCGCATATTGAAACGCTTTTGCAAGGTGGATATCATTACATCGTACCATTACATAATAGATGGGGATACATACAAAAGGCATACAAATGCCACATGAATACAACCACATCATACATAAGAGCAACATCCGACTACAGATGAAACACAAATAGAAACTCAAGCAACATGCACCCTGCTAGCCCAGGCTGCCGACCAGGAACCTAACCCCTGAACAAGGCAGAAGCAGAAGAAGAACTCCAAAACAAGCAAACATTGGTCTCACGTCATGATCATCGCATTACCTGTACCTGCAACTATTGTTGTAGTAATCTGTGAGCCACGAGGACTTAGCAATCCCATTACCATGGGTATCAAGACTAGCAAAGCTTAATGGGTACGGAATGGATAAGTGGTGAGGTTGCAGCAAGCGACTAAGCAATGTATGGTGGCTAACTTACGAGTACAAGAATAAGATGAGAAGCTACGCAATCGATCGCAAACTAGTAATGATCACTAAGTGATCCTGAACTACTTACGTTCAAACATAACCCCACCGTGTTCTCTTCTCGAACTCACCAGAAAAGAGACCACCACAGTTACACACGTGGTTGGTGTATTTTAATTCGAATCTGGTGTCAAGTTCTCTACAACCGGATATTAAAAATTCCCATCTGCCACATAACTGCGGGCACGACTCTCGAAAGTTAAACCCTGCAGCGCTGTCCCAACTTAGCCCATGACAAGCTCACGATCCGCGGAGACAATCCTCCATCGCGGGACATCCGATCAGACTCGGGATCCCGGTGCACAAGACATTTCGACAATGGTAAAACTAATCCAGCAAGACCTCCCGACGTGCCGACACCCTAATAGTAGCCGTGCGTATCTCGTCTCAGGCCACGTCCAGATGGGACCTCGCGTTTCCCCATGGTGGCCCCGCAGGCCGCCCATTTGGGACTAACACCATCAGCACTGGCCCCCCTGTTTATGTGGAATTAGAACCCGAGGACACGACCCCCTATGCAGATTAATTAATTAATTCAATATTATTATGATGGCAAATGTTAAAACCAATGTTGGGCCTTGCTGGAAGAGTTTTATTGAAAGCGAACTGTCAAGAGGGGCCCATAAACCCTCATCATGTTAGGGATGCAAAATCAAGGAACATAACACTGGTATGACCAAAACTAGGGCGGCAAGAGTGGAACAAAACACCAGGCATAAGGCCGAGCCTTCCACCCTTTACCAAGTATATATGTGCATTACTTAAATAAGAGATATTGTGAATCCCAAGATATCCATGTCCCAACATGGAACAACCTGCAACTGCACCTGCAACTAGCAACGCTATAAGAGGGGCTGAGCAAAGCGGTAACATAGCCAAACAATGGTTTGCTGGGATGGTGGAAAAGGTTAGAGGCTGTCATGGCAATTTGGGAGGCTTGATAAACAAGTGGTAGGTAGCGCGACATAGCAATAGCATCGAGACAACTAGCATAGCAATGATAGTAGTGAGATCCAGGGTAACGGTCATCTTGCCTGAAATCCCGCTAGGAATAAGAATGAGTCCATGAAGAAGATGAACGGGCGTAGACGAACCAAGCGTAGTCAAACGAATCCTCACAATCGCAATTAAACAGGAACTATCGAGAAGAAGCACAACCGGAAAGAAGCAAACTACATGGTAAACACCCAACATGTAAACATGACATGATGCTCAACCAAGTATGATGCATGACAAGGCTATATGATGCTACTCATGGCAAGCAATGACGCATACAAGAACATCACATTCAAGCAAGTTTAAATGAGGCCAGAAACAACATATAACAATTCCGGTAAGACCTCATTTGCAAATTTCGAAATTGGTCTAGATCTGAATAACACTATATGTTGAAGTTGTTAAACAGCAAGTTAACGTGCACCAAGATGTTCTACATGAATTTCTAGTCAATTTACATATAAAGTTCATTTAATTCGGAGCTACGACCTAGAAGATATGAGCAAAACAAGTTAAACATGGCATTGATGCAAAATGCATTCAAATATCAAGCAAACACACTCAAAACATGGATGCAACAAGATAATATGAAACTACATGCAATTCTAAGGAAGTTTCATGTAGAGCATGCTCAAAACGGAGCAACAGTGCAACACATACTCCCAACACGTTATAACAACAATCTGACCCAAAACAACAACTAGGCACTTTGCAATCATCAAAACAACATGCTACAGGAATCATATGAGCACAAACTTGATATGAACTTGAATTAAAGATTACATGCTTCAAATATCATTAAGGTTCAGGTTCATAAGCATCAAGATTAAACCAAGATGATCGATGCAAAAAGCAGCATAATAATACAGATTATGACAATGAAAAACAGGGCATATGCATGAGTAGAGTTAAATGATGGTATGTTGGAGGCATGAAACAATGATTCTACAACAACTATAAATAGCAACCAAGGGCATGGCATCAAAGTGCACATCACAAAGAGCAAATAACATCAAGGCATCATATGCATATGACTTATGAATTAGTGGGAACCATCAAGACAGGTTTGAATGTTGAAACAGATTTAGCAAGTTTAAAACAACAACATCATCATAGCATGTTTGCAAGCTTAGAACGGAGGTCATATGAAGTCCAAAATTATCAACCATAGCATGGGAACAGATTACTCATAGCATACTTCAAATCAAGTAATTGTATCATCTCCAAAAGAGGCATAGATTAATTAATATCAAGCTCACAACATGGCACCATGAAGCTAACAAAAAACTGGAACATTATTTAGGCAAGTTCGTGGCAATAAAAACACATGCTACGGGACATATATATGGCATAAAATGCCATGGCATGATAGCTCATAACATGGACATCAAAACATGTCAACTAAGCATCTCCAGATTATGCATGTATTTGATAGTAGCATCAAGAAAACATAGCAACATGATATAACAGTTTCAAACTTAGCAGAACATTAACAACAAGTAGCCCACTTCACAAACTTGATGCACTCACCACAGGGCACATCAAAATAAATGGATTGCACCACTGCAAAGATGGCATTATTATCCTCCTAAAACATGTTGACATGATGCTCAAAAGAAAATTACACAAATAGATATAAAAATGACAAAAAGGCAAGTTACAATAGTTTTTAGCATTTAACATTAGTAAGCACTTTTGCAACAAGGATTAACATATCAAGATGCACCCTAACATGAATGCAAAGCACACCAACATGTAGAGAACTCTGAGCTAAACATTTGCATATCAATATCATCACCATAGGATCAACAGGGACAAAGTTACAACACTTAAAAGACACATACATGATGTTAACAGGCATCAGATTTCAGCAGTTTATACCACTTAGCAGTTTTGCAACGATGATTAAGGCATTAAGATGAACAGTAACATGCATGCAAACTACTCCACATGTACAGCATCAAGAGATGAACATTTCCATATGTATATCATCACCATATGATGCACGGACACCGAGATATAACCATCACAACTATGCAACATGATATTTTCAGAAAAGGACGGGCGAAAATTAGACCATGAGGGGGGGGGGGACTGGACGAACATGTCCGGGCTCCTCCAGACATGTCCAGCGCGAATAGAGGAGGCAGAGGAGGCCCGAGGCCAAGGTGGCGCCGACGACTGGGAGGCCAGGAGGAGGTCGAAGGAGGGCGCAGGTCACTGGATCCGGTCTGGGGCGACCAAATCTGGTCAGAGGAAGGGAACGGAGAGGTCGGGGCGGTCGGCGGCGGAGCTCAGGGTGAGAGGGAGAGAGACGACGGGGCGAAGGAGGACGGGAGGCGGGGCTCCGGCCTGACCTGGGGGCAGCATCGAGGTCCTCCGGCGGGGACATGGTGCGGTGGCGAATGGCGATGGGGTTCCTGTGGCGGCGCGGGCCAGAGCGGCTTGAGGAGGAGCGGGGTGCTGCGGGAGCCAGGAGCTGGGCGCGTGGAGTGGCGCTGTTCGGGCCCGGAACTGCCTGGGGCGGGCCTCCCGCAGGCCTAGCGGGCTCGTGGCGGAGGGAGAGGCCCAAGGGACACTTGGTGGCTCCTGGTTGGCCAGGAGCGGCGGTCAGGTGGCGGCGCGGCCGCTAGAGCGCCGCCAAGTGGCAGGAGGGGGAGGCCGGGCGCGAAAATGGAGGAGGGTGGCGGTGCTGCAGGTTAGGGGAGGTTTAGGGCTAGGTTAGGGTGGCTTTAGCTTGAAATTTAGGGGGAAGGGGTCTATATACAGACATGAGCTAGGGTTTAGGGGGGGTTTAGTCCATCTTCAGACCGTACGATCGCCATCGGATGGTCCGGAGCGGAGGGGTGGTGTAGGTGGGCGGCTGTAAAGAGGCGTTGGGCTAAGAGGAGAGAGATGAAGTGCGGCCCGTCATGGGTTTCGGATACCAAAACCTTCCGACGTCTATACCGGCTATATCACGGCTATATGTTTAACAGTTGGGCTATCAAACAAACTCCGAATGCAACGAAATTTGGCAAGCGGTCTGCCTACACTTTAATAAGACCGCACGCCAACTTTCAACCCATTCCGAGAACATTTTTATGCCACGTATAAAATAATATTTCGGAGGTGCCGCGGGCGTGTGCGAGTGTGATTGGGCTCAGAATGGACAACAGGGAGAATTGGGAGGCTCGAATGGATGCAAGTTTTGAAAAACATGCAGATGAAATGCACATGATGACATGGCAAGATGCAACACGCAAGCGAATGACATGGCAATGACGACGAATAAACGGAAGACACCTGGCACATCGGTCTCGGGGCGTTACAGCGAGTCTCAAGAAAACTGCAACAAAGTTGGCCTGCCGCAATTCTTTAAACAAAACCCAGCTCCACATATAAGTGTTCATCTTTGTCTCGCTCCATATTTTTTAACTCTGTATTATGTCTTGCTGATCTAATCTTTTCCATACTCATACAGGCTGACTCCGCTTTCTGGACCAATAAGCCAAAAACTATCGTGGCTAAGGCTCGGGCCAATAAGAAAGTGAAGAAGAACAAGACGATCACTATTAGTGAGTCGGCTGCTGTCGGCGAGTCAGCAGACATTGATAACCCATCATAGGTAGAACTTGAATCGCTTGGTCGACTCTTTATTGAACTAGATGACACCCTTTCCTCATAGGAAGAGGCTGCTACAAGCCGGGCAGACGATATTGAGGTAATTTCCGTTTCATCCGGTTCAGACTCCACCCCTTCAAAGAAAGTGCGGTGAGTTGTCCGGAAAGTAAAGTTTACTCACCCAGAAGCTCACTTAGATCCACACTTTATTTTGAAGAAGGCTCAACATGATACAAGACGCGAGACCCAGAGCGGCGGCTGAGGCGAATTACTGGCCGGGTTAAGTAATGAACCCTCTGCCCATAAACGTCTAGCCAGGTACCACACACTCCAACCTTGCTTTTCCCAAAGCTGGTCTTATAAGACATCCTCTTAATCCATCTGACTCTGACTACTAGGGGTCACCACCTTCTTCTGGCGACTCACAGAACTCAAATGCCTATTTTCAAGATTGCCCATGGGTATGTACCTTCATTTGTTCATAAATGATCTATAATGATATACTAATGGACTCTTGTATTCTTGTCACAGAGGTGTAGCAAAGGCGGGTAAGAAGCAAAAGGTGGGCGGCTCTTCAAAGGACCCCAAAAATGCTGAGCCAGAGAAGCAAGTGCTAGAGGTCCCTGAGGCTTCAATTCAAAATCCCGAAGAACTTGCCAATGACCCGCCACCGCAAGCTGATACCATTGTGTTTGAGGCGATGCACACTAAGATCAACCCGGCTGCCCATCAAGACCCGCCAAGTCCTAAGCTGCATAGTCCTGCCAAGTCTACTGGCAAGAGCCCTGCCGCTACTGACATTGATGATATCGTTGTTACCAGGTCAGCTTTTAAGCCGCCCGAGGTCTCCAGAGTCCTAGCTAAGCACTCAGCCAAGGAAGAAACGCCTTCATTGGAGAAAGGCAAAGCTAAGCTGGACTTGGAAAATTACTCTTCTTATAGCATAGGTGATGTGTACGCGGGCTATTTGAGCCGCCTTAACATAAGTCGGGATATGGAGGCTGGGCTAGTCCAAGTGATGAAATAGAAGTATGAGGTATGAATATATCCAACCCTTATTTAGCCTTGTGCATATACATTTGTCCATACTAGCCCCCAAGTCTGAAGTATAGGAAAAATGTTGACTATGCTTTAGACTTGTGAAATTTCCAAAGTGTAGCCCCCAAGGGCCGGCTTGTCTTAAAAATATGAGTCGGGTCTTTTATTATCTTTATAGAACTGAATATGTAGCCCCAAGGGCTGACTTGAACTGATAAGATAACCCGGGTCTTGATGACCATAGCAGAATCAAATATGTAGCCCCCAAGGGCCGACTTAACTTTTGTCAAGATGAGCCGGGACTTAACAGAAATTAAAATGACCTATAGTAGCCCCCAAGTGCCAACTATATTGCTTGCAATGTGCTTGGGACTTAATGTAACTGTATTACTAAAGGTTTCTCCTTGTATGGTAACCATTGCTTCAATATTGTATTGCAGGAGAAGTTGAACGTAAAAGAGTCAGATCTTGGCGACTTAAAGAAGGATATTGAGCTGCAACAAGCTGAAACTTCCAAGGCTGAGTCAAAGCTGAAATCTTCACTGGAGGAAATTGAGAAAATCAAGGCAGGTTTTGAAGCTGAGAGAACCCCCTGGGAGACTGATAAGGTTGCACTAATAAAAAGAGCAGAAGATGTTGAGGCTGAGCTTAAGCCGGTAATTGTAGAGTTAGCCAGTTTAAAAGAACATATCTCTCAAATATCAGTCTCCATCTTTGGTAAGATTCATATGCAACTCATCATATATTTAACATTTCCTTAACCTGCCTATAATTCATAACATATAATTCTTAACCCGCCTGGCCACTCTCGTGCAAAAAATTGAACATGCCCCAGAAGCACCAGTATTGGTCAGAACAGCTGCTCAAACTAAAGGCGACTAATTCATTAACTAAGCAGCTATACACTGGAACCCTTCGCAGCCTTGTCGCCTTGTCAGGTGGGAAGAAACCTCCAACTCATATCAAGACGGTGTTGGATCATCTCTCAATAGTGCCGGCTCAAGTTGAGGAGGTCAAACTATCAGCCGCCCGAGCCGGAGCCATTGTTGCTCTAGGCCGGGCCAAGGCGTGGCAATCAGAACTTGACCTGGAGGAAATAGCTACTGTGTGCCCAGAGTTCAAAGATAACAGGTCAAGCTTTGAAGAAAAAGACTTCAACCAATGCGTCAGAGTGATGCGCCCCGTGGCATGCAAACTCATAGAAGAGTTGAATTTGAACAAATACACTCCGGCTTCTGATGATAACAACAACAAGATTAAGCCACCGGCTCATGATGTCATGGACCTTATTCCTCCAAGGCGTAAGCATACCTTTGCACCTGATGTTGATCATTCCATTATTATTGAAGATGAGGCAACATTCGAAGCTTTAACCGGCATCGACTGGACATCGCCTGACCTCCAGATGGTTGACGAGGAAGAGCCAGTGCGGGATGACCCCGAAGCTTCAAAGCGTCAAGAAGAGAACTGAGCGTGATGATTATAAGCCAGACGGCTCTGAGGACAGATTACAGGAGTGCAGCTCCAGAAAATACTTGGTTCAACATCTTGTGGGCTCAATGGAAGCCTTGTAATAGGCTAGCTTAAAACAATGATCTGCCCTGTCATGCCTTCGTGCATGTTTATCTCAACTTTTGATCCGACAACTGAACTTTATTGCATGCTTGATGTGATCATATATATGAGCCATACCATGGCTCTTGTTTTTCACTTAAATTCTTGTATATCCTGCAGAAGACCAATCAACATATGTGCTGGTGACTTAAAGTCAAAAGGCAGGGCGGGTGACAACCTAAAAATAGGTAGCCTTATGCGACTACTGAAAAAAATCATAACCATGACTATTTAAGCCAAAACATACTGGTGATTTAAAGTCAAAAGCCAGGGCAGGTGACAACCCGCAATACTCAAACATGAGCAACATAATCCGGAGCCTCACGACCTGGGTAGTCACAATTTGCATAAAAGCAAAATACCTCAAGAGCATAAAAACATCAAAAGAAATGAGAACAGAAAAAGGCCAATCTCAAGTATTTGTTAAGTTGGCTTTCAAAAAATGACTGGAAAAGTTGGCTCACATGCCTCATATTTCCTTTCAAGGCCGTATAGCCGTTGAGTTTATCCTAGCTCACTGTAAGTCGGCCCTCACATGACACAAGCCACTGTTTTAACCTTAACAAGTTTAGGGTCTTAAAAAAGATTGACTGCTAAGAGTTCAGTGGGTCACTTGGCGGAGTAACAAGTTGCAAACAGACATGTATAACTCATAATGTGGCAACTCAGGCTAGTTAAAACGGTATGAAAGCTAAACCCACTGGGTTCACTACAAAAAAAGACACATCTGTGATGTTTCGGGCCGAACGATTTTTTTGTCATACTTATGACACTTCCATGACGATAATTATGACAAAACCTGGTATCATCATAGATGTGGTGCGCTCCTACTTCTATGACAAAAAATCATGAAAGAAAATGGGCTTTTTGTCTTGGGTGGGCCTGAGACGCACCTGCATGATATTCTTTGGGCCTCCTTGACTAAAAATCATGGTAGAAGTCAGGGCGAGGAAAATTTTGGGGAGTTCCCAGTTATGGTGGGTGGTCGGGGCCGAGCGATGCATGGAGGTTTGCGTGTTTCTCTCATACACATACGCGCGTGTGTGCGAGGCGTTGCACTCTAACTGAACCCGAGCGAGGCGGTTGGTCTAACTGAACCTGAGCAATTTCACTAGCTACGTTACTGAACCCCGATCGATCCCTTGCTGTTAACTGGACCAGAGTGATTCCTTCGCTACTGCTGCTAACTGCAGCCAATCGAACCTGCTGCCTCTTGATGAATAGTGAATGTGGGGTTGGTTGAACGAGTCAAGACATACGTGGTTGGGGTTGGATGAACAGTTCCCGGTGGGGACTGGATGAACAGGATCATGTGGTAGTAGAGCCCGTTGCCGCTTGATGAACATGACCCCGATCGAGGAGGTGGGGGTGGATGAACAGTAGCCGGTGGAGGGAGCCCGTGTAGGGCTGGTTGAACAGGACCCCATGGAGGGTCTGGTTGAACAGGACCCCGTGGAGGGCTGGTTGAATAGTAGCCGGTGGAGGCTTGATGAATAGGACCCTGATGACCCACAAGTATAGGGATCTATCATAGTCCTTTCGATAAGAGTGTCGAACCCAACGAGGAGCAGAAGGAAATGACAAGCGTTTTTCAGTAAGGTATTCTCTACAAGCACTGAAATTATCGGTAACAGATAGTTCTGTGATAAGATAATTCGTAATGGGTAACAAGTAACAAAGTAACTAAAGTGCAGCAAGGTGGCCCAATCCTTTTTGTAGCAAAGGACAAGCCTGGACAAACTATTATATAAAGCAAAGCGCTCCGGAGGACACATGGGTATTACTATCAAGCTAGTTTTCATCATGCTAATAAGATTCACGTTCGTTACTTTGATAATTTGATATGTGGGTGGACCGGTGCTTGGGTATTGCCCTTCCTTCGACAAGCATCCCACTTATGATTAACCCCTCTCGCAAGCATCCGCAACTACGAAAGAAGAATTAAGGTAAACCTAGCCATAGCATGAAACATATGGATCCAAATCTGTAAGACCCCGGATGTAACTTTCCGTCTTTGTAACTCCAACTCTTGCCATTTTCGGCTATGTGATATGATATTCCCTCTGTGGTTGGGTTTTGTGTTTTGTTTTGCATTTTATTTATGTCATGCATATCATATCATGTCATCATGTGCATCTCATTTGCATACGTGTTCGTCTCATGCATCCGAGCATTTTCCCTGTTGTTCGTTTCGCAATCCGACACTCCCACATGCACCGGCGCACCCCTCTTGTCTCTTTTCGTGTGCGGGTGTTGAACGTTCTCAGAATGGACCGAGCCTTGTCAAGTGGCCCTGGTATAGCACCGGTAGACCACCTGTGAAGTTTCGGGTCATTTGGAGCTCGTTTGGTACTCCAACGGTTATCTGCATATCCGCAAAGGCCTCTTTTAAGTTGCAGCCCAACACCCCTCCAAAACAGCCCAATAACCCATCTAAGTCACCTCCATGCTCTCGGTCGTTCGATCACGATCATGTGGGTGAAAACCGCACCTCATTTCGACTCTCCTAGCTCCTCCTACCTCTATATATAGATCCCTTCCCCGAAATCCGGACGAACCCTAGTCTCCCTGCTCCCCTCGCGCCGCCGGACAAAATCCGAATGGCCGGACACGTCCGCTCGCGCCACCGGACGAACCGCAGCCTGCCACGGGGCCCTTCGCCGCGCTCCCGCGCCGCCGGCCCGCCGGGCCCAGGCGGGGCCCGCCCAGCCCGCGCCGCCGCCGCTCCCCCGCCCGGCCCGCGCGCAGCCGCGCCCGACGCCAGCGCCGTCCTCCGCCTCCGGCAGCAGCGTGCGCTACCGCCCGCTCCGCGGATCTCCGGCCGGCTGCCTCCCGCGCCCGCCGCCCGACGTCTCCGCCGCCTCACCGCCGCCGTCGCCGGACTCCATCGCCGCCCGGCCCCGCGCACCCGTCGCCCCGCCGTGCTCAGCCGCCGCCCCGGCTTCATCCTCCTCCGGCCGCTCCGGCCGCCGCCCTGGCCGCCTCTGACTCCGGCGACCCGCTCTGGCGTCGACCTCGAACCGCGTGCGCAGCCAGATCCAGATCCGGCAGGGTTGACTTCTTCTCCCCCCCATTTTTTTCGTCTAAGTCATTTTCTGCATTAATTTTGTTGCATTTTAATTGCATCACATCTTCACACTCGTGGCTCCGTTTTGGGCGTGTAATATACCGAATTGTTCGTCTCGAATAGTACATCATTTCATTCCATTGCATCATTTGCATTTGTGCTCATCTTGATGCCCGAAATGCTGTTGGAAGAGGGATTCATAATGTTAGTTTCAGATTCTTATCAGCACGAGCTCTTTTGTCATTTTTGCCATGATTGATGTGTGCATCCTATGGACTTGGTCCCTAAATGTGTTTTGAACCAGGCTATGTCTTATTTACAGAGGTGCTTACCATGTATTTTTGTGATAAATGTGGTGACTAGCACAAGCATGCAAACTAGGCTTCGTGATGATGCTGATTTTAGTTCCTGCTCTGCTGTAATTTTGATGCCATGTAAACATATTGCTACAGAGAGATGCATGCATAATTTGAGATACTTCAGTAAGGGTGTTCTGAATACATGGTTATGCTCTAAACACCCATGGTCCTGGTTGCAATTATGGAGTAGTCTAGCATGTCATTTTCGTGCTCTACTTTTGCTTCAAAATGTTTCCTGGCAGATTGTTTACATGTTATTCAATTTGGCCAAGGTCGTTGTAGTTGATTCGTGTATGCTATGATGTTGTTTCTTGCCATGTATAGCTTCTATGACATGTCTTCTTGATGGATGTATGCTTAGTTTATCATGAGATGATCTGTAGTGAGTGCATCAAGCTCACGAAGGTGCCTTCGCAATTATGCCAATGCCATGCTTTGTTTGCTGAATCGGTTAACGAAACTTGCTATGTTTACGTGGGTGCCATCATATTTTATGATCCTTTTTGGCTTATTGTCAGTAAGGGACTTTTGATCTATGCTTTGAGTAGATTCCTGCCATGCCTTATTTTGCTATTATAAGTTCCTGTATCATGTTGATAACCTGCTCTGAACATTGCTTCGTGATGTTGTTTATGCCATGTCCAACCTGATATTTTTTTGCACTTTCTCCATGCTTGTTTGAACCTGTTATGATGTGATTTAGCCGTAGCTCAGTGTTCCTCTTCTGTAAAGCATCTCCTGTAGATCATTGCCATATGCTTTGTTTTTATGTTGGGGTGTTGTAGCATAGTTTCTTGTTGCATGCTAAGTAGCATCATCCTGTTAATCGCAGCTTTGTGCCATTTTTGTTTTGCTTGCCATTTGCAAACTGTGCGTCCGTTTCCGGTCATCTTTATATCAATTTCAACCGAAATCATCTCATCTTTCCAGCGGCATACTTGGTTTGCCAAGTTGATGCCTTGTTCATCATCTTTCCTTCCGAAGCACACATATGCATTGCATATCACATCTCGCATAGCATGACATGTATTGCATCATGTTGCTTGTGCATTGCACCGTGATTTATTGTGGTTCCTTTGCTTGTGTTATTGCTTTGGGTAGAGCCGGGAGACGAGTACGTGCACGAGGAACCTGTTGAGTACGCTTACGAGGATCCAGCCTTCGGCAACTCTGAGAACCTTGCAGGCAAGATGATCATACCTTCGATATCACTTCTATCTTTGCTTGCTAGTAATCGCTCTATCGCTATGTTAGCTCTACCTGCCATTTTTTACCATGCCTACCTATTTCCATGTTAAACCTCTAACCATCCTGTCCTAGCAACCGTTGATTGGCTATGTCACCGCTTTTGCTCAGCCCCTCTTATAGCATTGTTAGTTGCAGGTTAAGATGAAGTTTGTTCCTGGTCGGAACATGGATATTTTGGGATATCACAATATCTCATGTTTAAATTAATGCACCTTATATACTTGGTAAATGGTGGAAGGCTCGGCCATATGCCTGGTGACTTGTTCCACTCTTGCCGCCCTAGTTTCCGTCATACCGGTGTTATGTTCCTTGATTTTGCGTTCCTTACACGGTTGGGTGATTTATGGGACCCCCTTAACAGTTCGCTTTGAATAAAACTCCTCCAGCAAGGCCCAACCTTGGTTTTACCATTTGCCACCTAAGCCCTTTTCCCTTGGGTTTTCGCGAGCCCAAGGGTCATCTTTATTTTAACCCCCCTCCCCCCCCCCCCCCGGGCCAGTGCTCCTTCGAGTGTTGGTCCGAAATGAGCTGCCTGCGGGGCCACCTCGGGGAAACTTGAGGGCTGGTTTTACTCGTAGCTAGTCTCATCCGGTGTTGCCCTGAGAACGAGATATGTGCAGCTCCTATCGGGATTTGTCGGTGCATCGGGTGGCTTTGCTGGTCTTGTTTTACCATTATCGAAATGTTTTGCGAACCGGGATTCCGAGACTGATTGGGTCTTCCCGGGAGAAGGTCTATTCCTTCGTTGACCGTGAGAGCTTGTGATGGGCTAAGTTGGGACACCCCTGCAGGGTATATAATCTTTCGAAAGCCGTGCCCATGGTTATGAGGCAGATGGGAATTTGTTAATGTCCGGTTGTAGATAACTTGACACTTGACCTCTTTAAAATGCATCAACCGCGTGTGTAGCCGTGATGGTCTCTTCTCGGCGGAGTCCGGGAAGTGAACAGGGTTGGTGTTATGCTTGACGTAAGTAGTTTCAGGATCACTTCTTGATCACTTCTAGCTTCTCGACCGACGCCTTGCTTCTCTTCTCGCTCTCACTTGCGTATGTTAGCCACCATATATGCTTAGTGCTTGCTTATCACCATCCGCTCTCAGAAGTGACTTGCAACAAGTGCCAGCAGATAGGCCACTACGCGAACAAATGTTAAATCAAAGGCTCCTTCCTCCTCCTCCTCCTGTGAGATCTTCAAGCAATGCAGTGGTCAAGCATAATCCAAAGTCTACTAAGGTGAACATGATGAATGCAGCGCAAGCAGAGGATTCTTCTGACGTGATAATGGGTAATCTTCCTGTTAATGATATTCCTGCTAAAGTTTTATTTGATACTGGTGCATCGCATTCTTTCATGTCATATCCTTTTGCATCGAAGCACAATTTTGACACAGAGGAGTTACCTAGAGCTATGCAAGTTATTTCTCTAGCTAAGCGTTTGAGCTCTAGCATGATGGTTCCAAATGTCGGTATCAAGATGGGCGACTATAAATTTCTGTCTTCTCCAATTGTTCTTGGCGATTCTGATATTGATCTAATTCTCGGGATGGACTGGCTTTCTAAGCACAAGGCTCAGCTTGATTGTGCTGCCAGGCAAATTCAATTGACTCACCCTTCTGAGGATGTTATCATCTATGCCGCTCGTGATGAAACCATTCGGTTGTTTTCTCTCAATGAGAAGGGCGAATTGGATGCTATTTCTCAAATTCCAGTCGTTTGTGAGTACCAAGATGTCTTTCCAGAAGAGCTTCCGGGTATGCCTCCTCATCGGCCAGTCGAATTCGTTATTGATCTTGAGCCTGGAACAGAACCCGTTTGCAAGCGTCCATACAAGCTTGGACCCAAGGAGCTGAAGGAATTGAAGAAGCAGCTCGATGAACAAGAGCGTCTGGGTTTGATCAGACCGAGTTCATCCCCTTGGGGTTGTGGAGTTCTTTTTGTCCAGAAGAAGGATGGCATGGACCGACTTTGCTTCGATTACCGTCCATTGAACAAGAAGACAATCAAGAACAAGTATCCACTTCCAAACATCAACGAGCTTTTCGAGCAACTCAAAGGGGATAAAGTTTTCTCCAAGCTTGACCTTCGTATGGGTTATCATGAGATTCGCATTCGTGAACAAGATATTCCCAAGACAGCATTTAGAACAAGCTATGGTTCTTATGAATATACTGTCATGTCTTTCGGCCTTGTCAATGCTCCTCCAACGTTCTCTCGCATGATGAACTTTATCTTCAACCCCTACACCAATGAATTCGTTCTGGTGTATCTCGATGATATTTTGGTCTTCTCCAAGAATAAGCAGGATCATGCCAAACATTTGCGATTGGTGCTCGACAAGCTGAGAGAGCATCAATTCTATGCGAAGTTTTCCAAATGTGAGTTCTGGCTTGATGAAGTTCTTTACCTTGGTCATATCATCTCTGCCAAGGGCATTGCTGTTAATCCTGCAAAGGTGTCTGCAGTTGTGAATTGGGAACCTCCTCAGAATGTCAAACAGCTCCGCAGTTTTCTTGGTCTTGCAAGCTATTGCCGAAGATTCATTGAGAACTTCTCAAAGATTGCAAAGCCTCTTTCCAACCTCCTCCAGAAGCATGTCAAGTATGTCTGGACGCCTGAGTGTGACGTCGCTTTCAACACCCTCAAAGAGAAGCTAGTCACAGCTCCTGTTTTGACTCCTCCTGATGAATCCAAGCCATTCGAAGTTTTCTATGATGCTTCCCTTCAAGGTCTCGGTGCTGTGTTGATGCAAGAGAAGAAAGTTGTGGCCTATACCTCTCGTCAGTTGAAGCCCAACGAAAAGAACTACCCCACTCATGATCTTGAGTTGGCGGCAGTTGTCCATGCATTGATAACATGGAGACATCTCTTATTGGAAAGGCAAGTGGACATTTTCACCGATCACAAGAGCCTCAAGTATATCTTCACTCAACCCAACCTTAACCTCAGGCAAACTCGATGGGTCAAAATGATTCAAGAGTACAATCTGAGTATCGAATATACTCCTGGCAAGGCGAATGTGATTGCAGATGCTCTGAGCAAAAAGGCTTATTGCAACAGTCTAATTCTCAAGCCGTTTCAACCAGATCTTTGTGAATCCTTCCGCAAGCTGAATCTTCAAGTTGTTCCTCAAGGCTTTCTTGCCAACCTCATAGTCTCTCCTACTTTGGAAGATCAAATTCGTGAGGCACAACTCCTGGATACCATGGTGAAGAAGGTGAAACGTGGTATTGACAAGGGCATTCCTAAATACAAGTGCTATCGCTTGGATGACAAAGACACTCTTTTCTTCGAGGATCGAATTGTGGTTCCAAAAGGTGATCTGAGAAAAGTCATCATGACCGAGGCACACAATTCCCTCCTATCCATTCATCCTGGAAGTTCAAAGATGTACCATGACCTCAAGCAGTCATATTGGTGGACTTGAATGAAGCGAGAAATTGCTCAATTCGTGAATGAATGTGATGTCTACAGAAGAGTGAAAGCAGAACACCAACGACCAGCTGGTCTCCTCCAACCTCTTGCTATTCCGGAATGGAAGTTTGACCATATCGAGATGGACTTCGTGACTACTTTTCCTAAGTCCAAGCGTGGAAATGATGTTATCTTGGTTGTCATTGACAAGCTTACTAAAGTGGCTCATTTTCTTCCTATCAAAGAATCTATCACAGCAGCTCAGCTGGCAGAGCTATACACCTCCAGAATTGTCTCCTTGCACGGCATTCCACAATTGATATCTTGAGATCGTGGAAGCATCTTCACTTCTAAGTTCTGGGGCTCCTTTCAGACGGCCATGGGCACCAACATTCGTTTCAGCACAGCTTTCCATCCTCAAACAAGTGGCCAAGTCGAGTGAGTCAATCAAATTCTTGAAGATATGCTCAGGGCTTGTGTCATTTCTTTCGGTATGAAGTGAGAAGATTGTCTTCCATATGCCGAGTTCTCCTACAACAACAGCTTCCAAGCGAGTTCGGGCAAGGCCCCATTAGAAATTCTCTATGGAAGAAAGTGTTGTACTCCTCTCAACTGGTCTGAGACAGGTGAACGCCATCTTCTTGGCAATGACTTGATCACAGACGCCGAAGAAATGTGCAAAGTCATTCGTGAGAATCTCAAAGCCGCGCAATCGCGACAGAAGAGTTACTATGATAGCAAGCACTGTGACTTGGCTTTTGAAATCGAAGACCATGTCTACCTCCGCGTCTCTCCAATGAAAGGCACTCGTCGCTTCGGTATCAAAGGGAAGCTTTCCCCTAGATACGTGGGTCCTTTCAAGATCATTGGCAAAAGAGGCGACCTCGCCTATCAACTTGAGCTTCCATCCAACTTTGCGAATGTGCACGATGTGTTTCACGTGTCACAGCTTCGCAAGTGCTTCAAGACTCCTAAGCGCACTATCAACTTCGAAGAGATCGACCTCCAAGAAGATCTCTCTTATCATGAGCACCCCGTTGCTATTCTTGAAGAAACCGAGCGCAAGACTCGCAACAAGTCAATCAAATTCCTAAAAGTGAAGTGGTCACACCATTCCGACCGAGAAGCCACCTGGGAGCGCGAGGATCACCTCCGTTCCGAATATCCGGTGTTCTTTCAGTCCTAGATCTCGAGATGAGATCCTCTTGTAGTGGTGGAGTGTTGCAACACCCCGGATGTAACTTTCCGTCTTTGTAACTCCAACTCTTGCCATTTTCGGCTATGTGATATGATATTCCCTCTGTGGTTGGGTTTTGTGTTTTGTTTTGCATTTTATTTATGTCATGCATATCATATCATGTCATCATGTGCATCTCATTTGCATACGTGTTCGTCTCATGCATCCGAGCATTTTCCCCGTTGTCCGTTTCGCAATCCGACACTCCCACATGCACCGGCGCACCCCTCTTGTCTCTTTTCGTGTGCGGGTGTTGAACGTTCTCGGAATGGACCGAGCTTTGTCAAGTGGCCCTGGTATAGCACCGGTAGACCACCTGTGAAGTTTCGGGTCATTTGGAGCTCGTTTGGTACTCCAACGGTTATCCGCATATCCGCAAAGGCCTCTTTTAAGTTGCAGCCCAACACCCCTCCAAAACAGCCAAATAACCCATCTAAGTCACCTCCATGCTCTCGGTCGTTCGATCACGATCATGTGGGAGAAAACCGCACCTCATTTGGACTCTCCTAGCTCCTCCTACCTCTATATATAGATCCCTTCCCCGAAATTCGGACGAAACCCTAGTCTCCCCACTCCCCTCGCGCCGCCAGACAAAATCCGGACGGCCGAACACGTCCTCCCGCGCCACCGGACGAACCGCAGCCTGCCACGTGGCCCTCCGCTGCGCTCCTGCGCCGCCGGCCCACCGGGCCCAGGCGGGGCCCGCCCAGCCCGCGCGCAACCGCGCCCGACGCCGTCGCCGTCCTCCGCCTCCGGCCGCAGCGTGCGCCGCCGCCCGCTCCACGGATCTCCGGCCGGCCGCCTCCCGCGCCCACCGCCTGACGTCTCCGCCGCCTCACCGCCGCCGTCTCCGGTCTCCATCGCCGCCCGGCGCCGCGCGCCCGTCGCCCCGCCGCGCTCAGCCGCCGCCCCGCCGCGCTCAGCTGTCGCCCCGGCTTCATCCTCCTCCGGTCGCTCCGGCCGCCGCCCCGGCCGCCTCCGACTCCGGCGACCCGCTCCGGCGTCGACCTCGAACCGCGTGCGCAGCCAGATCCAGATCCGGCAGGGTTGACTTCTCCCCCCCCCCGTTTTTTTCGTCTAAGCCATTTTCTACATTAATTTTGTTGCATATTCATCGCATCACATCTGCGCACCCATGGCTCCGTTTTGGGCGTGTAATATACCGAATTGTTCGTATCGAAGAGTACATCATTTCATTCCATTGCATCATTTGCATTTGAGCTCATCTTGATGCCCGAAATGCTGTTGGAAGAGGGCTTCATAATGTTAGTTTCAGATTCTTATCAGCACGAGCTCTTTTGTCATTTTTGCCATGATTGATGTGTGCATCCTATGGACTTGGTCCCTAAATGTGTTTTGAATTAGGCTATGTCTTCTTTACAGAGGTTATTACCATGTATTTTTGTGATAAATGTGGTGACTAGCACAAGCATGCAAACTAGGCTTCGTGATAATGCTGATTTTAGTTCCTGCTCTGCTGTAATTTTGATGCCATGTAAACATGTTGCTACAGAGAGATCCATGCATAATTTGAGATACTTCAGTAAGGGTGTTTTGAACACATGGTTATGCTCTATCCATCCATGGTCCTGTTTGAAATTATGGAGTAGTCTAGCATGTCATTTTCGTGCTCTACTTTTGCTTCAAAATGTTTCCTGGCAGATTGTTTACATGTTATTCAATTTGGCCAAGGTCGTTGTAGTTGATCCGTGTATGCTATGATGTTGTTTCTTGCCATGTATAGCTTCTATGACATGTCTTCTTGATGGATGTATGCTTAGTTTATCATGAGATGATCTGTAGTGAGTGCATCGAGCTCACGAAAGTGCCTTCACAATTATGCCAATGCCATGCTTTGTTTGCTGAATCGGTTAACGAAACTTGCTATGTTTACGTGGGTGCCATCATATTTTTTGATCCTTTTTGGCTTATGGTCAGTAAGGGACTTTTGATCTATGCTTTTAGTAGATTCCTGCCATGCCTTATTTTGCTATTATAAGTTCCTGTAGCATGTTGATAACCTGCTCTGAAGATTGCTTCGTGATGTTGTTTATGCCATGTCCAACCTGATATTTTTTTTTGCACTTTCTCCATGCTTGTTTGAACCTATTATGATGTGATTTAGCCGTAGCTCAGTGTTCCTCTTTTGTAAAGCATCTCCTGTAGATCATTTCCATATGCTTTGTTTTTATGTTGGGGTGTTGTAGCATAGTTTCTTGTTGCATGCTAAGTAGCATCGTGCTGTTAATCGCAGCTTTGTGCCATTCTTGTTTTGCTTGCCATTTGCAAACTGTGCATCCGTTTCCGGTGATCTTTATATCGATTTCAACCGAAATCATCTCATCTTTCTAGCGGGATACTTGGTTTGCCAAGTTGATGCCTTGTTCATCATCTTTCCTTCCGAAGCATGCATATGCATTGCATATCACATCTCGCATAGCATGACATGTATTGCATCATGTTGCTTGTTCATTGCATCGTGATTTATTGTGGTTCCTTTGCTTGTGTTCTTGCTTTGGGTAGAGCCGGGAGATGAGTACGTGCACGAGGAACCTGTTCAGTACGCTTACGAGGATCCAGCCTTCGACAACTCTGAGAACCTTGCAGGCAAGATGATCATACCTTCGATATCACTTCTATCTTTGCTTGCTAGTACTCGCTCTATCGCTATGTTAGCTCTACCTGCCATTGTTTACCATGCCTACCTAGTGCCATGTTAAACCTCTAACCATCCTTTCCTAGCAACCGTTGATTGGCTATGTCACCGCTTTTGCTCAGCCCCTCTTATAGCATTGTTAGTTGCAGGTGAAGATGAAGTTTGTTCCTGGTCGGAACATGTATATTTTGGGATATCACAATATCTCCTATTTAAATTAATGCAGCTTATATACTTGGTAAAGGGTGGAAGGCTCGGCCTTATGCCTGGTGACTTGTTCCACTCTTGCCGCCCTAGTTTCCGTCATACCGGTGTTATGTTCCTTGATTTTGCGTTCCTTACACGGTTGGGTGATTTATGGGACCCCCTTAACAGTTCGCTTTGAATAAAACTCCTCCAGCAAGGCCCAACCTTGGTTTTACCATTTGCCACCTAAGCCCTTTTCCCTTGGGTTTTCGCGAGCCTAAGGGTCATCTTTACTTTAACCCCCCCCCCCCCCCGGGCCAGTGCTCCTTCGAGTGTTGGTCCGAAATGAGCTGCCTGCGGGGCCACCTCGGGGAAACTTGAGGGATGGTTTTACTCGTAGCTAGTCTCATCCGGTGTTGCCTTGAGAACGGGATATGTGCAGCTCCTATCGGGATTTGTCGGCGCATCGGGTGGCTTTGCTGGTCTTGTTTTACCATTGTCGAAATGTTTTGCGAACCGGGATTCCGAGACTGATCGGGTCTTCCCGGGAGAAGGTCTATTCCTTCGTTGACCGTGAGAGCTTGTGATGGGCTAAGTTGGGACACCCCTGCAGGGTATATAATCTTTCGAAAGTCGTGCCCGCAGTTATGAGGTAGATGGGAATTTGTTAATGTCCGGTTGTAGATAACTTGACACTTGACCTCTTTAAAATGCATCAACCGCGTGTGTAGCCGTGACGGTCTCTTCTCGGCGGAGTCCGGGAAGTGAACAGGGTTGGTGTTATGCTTGACGTAAGTAGTTTCAGGATCACTTCTTGATCACTTCTAGCTTCTTGACCGACGCGTTGCTTCTCTTCTCGCTCTCACTTGCGTATGTTAGGCACCATATATGCTTAGTGCTTGCTGCAGCTCCACCATATTACCCCTTACCTACCTATGAGCTTAAATAGTCTTGATCTCGCTGGTGTGAGATTGTTGAGTCCTCGTGACTCACGGATTCTACCAAAACAGATGCAGGTACCGAGGATACTGGCGCAGATGGCGCAACTGAGCTGAAGTGGGAATTTGATGAGGCCCTTGGTCGTTATTATGTATCGTTTCTAGATGATCGGTAGAGGTGCCCAGTCGGGACGACGGGGATCTAGCATTTGGGGTTGTCTTCTTTTCATTTGAACTTGACAGTAGTTGGTCTATGAGTGTATTTGAATGATGTATGATCTTAATTTATGTATTGTGTGAAGTGGCGATTGTAAGCCAACTCTCTTTATCCCATTCTTGTTCATTACATGGGATTGTGTGAAGATGACCCTTCTTGCGACAAAACCACCATGCGGTTATGCCTCTAAGTCGTGCTTCGACACGTGGGAGATATAGCCGCATCGTGGGTGTTACAAAATCAGCCCCTTACAAAGCAACGCATAAACTAGGGTTTAAGCTTCTGTCACTCTAGCAACCCATCATCAACTTATTACTTCCCAATGCCTTCCCCTAGGCCCAAATCATGGTAAAGTGTCATGTAGTTGACGTTCACATAATACCACTAGAGGAGAGACAACATACATCTCATCAAAATATCGAACAAATTCCTAATTCACATGATTTTTACTAATAACAAGACTTCTCCCATGTCCTCAGGAGCAAACGTAACTACTCACAAATCATATTCCTGTTCATAATCAGAGGGGTATTAATATGCATTAAGGATCTGAACATATGATCTTTCACCAAATAAACCAACTAGCATCAACTACAAGGAGTAATCAACACTACTAGCAACCCACAGGTAGCAATCTGAGGTTTTGAGACAAAGATCGGATACAAGACATGAACTAGGGTTTGAGAGGAGATGGCGCTGGTGAATATGTTGATGGAGATTGACCCCCTCTCGATGAGAGGATCGATGGTGATGACGATGGCAACGATTCCCCCCTCCCAGAGGGATGTTTCCCCGGCAGAATAGCTCCACCGGAGCCCTAGATTGGTGCTGCCCAGGTTCCGCCTCAAGACGGCGGCGCTTCTCCCGAAAGCTTCCTTCTGATTTTTTTCTAGGTCAAAAGACACCATATAGCAGAATATGGACATCTGGGGCCTGCCAAATGTCCCATGAGGCAGGGGCGCGCCTAGGGGGGTAGGGCGCGCCCTCCATCCTCGTGCCTACTGGGTGGCCCCCATCTGGTGCTTTCTTCGCCCAATATTTTTAATATATTCCAAAACTGACTATCGTGGAGTTTCATGACTTTTGGAGTTGTGCAGAATAGGTCTCTAATATTTTCTCTTTTTCCAGCCCAGAATTCCAGCTGTTGGCATTCTCCCTCTTCGTGTAAACCTTATATAATAAGAGAGAAAAGGCATAAGTATTTTGACATAATGTGTATTGACAGCCCATAATGCAATAAATATTGATATAAAAGCATGATGCAAAATGGACGTATCAACTCCCCCATGCTAAGAACTCGCTTGTCCTCAAGCAAAAGCCGATATCGAAAAATATGTCCACATGTTAAGAGATAGAGGTGCCGATAAAATAAAATACGGGCATGAGGGCATCATGCTCATTCTTAGAACAACAACACATATATTGTCATATGATTTCTTATGCTAAAGTAACAATCTATTCACAATGTAAAGTATGAATCAAAAACTTCATTGAAAACTAACAAACTATGACCTCGGTCATTGAAGCAATTGTGATTTATCATAACATCGGAAAGAGTCAATATAAGAGCTTTTCAGCAAGTCCACATACTCAACTATCATTTAGTCTTTCACAATTGCTAACACTCATGTGATACTTATGGGTATGAAGTTTTAATCAGACACAAAGAAAGATAGGGGCTTATAGTTTCGCCTCCCAACCTTTTACCTCAAGGGTAATGTCAACAATAATACTTTATGAAAACCTACATACAAGTGGATATATATATATCAGGATCTTTCCAGCACATAGTGCTCGGCAAAAGATAAAGTGTAAAAAGGAAAGGTGAAGATCACCATGACTCTTTTATGAAGGTAGAAGGTAAAAATAAAAGATAGTCCCTTCGTAGAGGGAAGCAGAGGTTGTCATGCGCTTTTATAGTTGGATGCACAAAATCTTAATGCAAAAGAACGTCACTTTATATTGCCACTTGTGTTAAGGACCTTCATTATGTAGTCTGTCGCTTTTATTTCTTCCATATCACAGGCTCGTATAAAGCTTATTTTCTTCACACTAATAGACCATACATATTTAGAGAGAAATTTTTATTGCTTGCACCGATGACAACTTACTTGAAGGATCTTACTCAATCCATAGGTAGGTATGGTGGACTCTCATGGCAAAACTGGGTTTAGGGATGTTTGGAAGCATAAGTAGTATATCTACTTGGTGCAAAAAATTTGGCTAGCATGAGGGGGAAAGGCAAGCTCAACATGTTGGATGATCCATGATAATATAACTTATTCGGATATAAGGAAACATAATCCATTATGTTGTATTCCTTCTCCAACATCAACCTTTTAGCATGTCATATTTTAATGAGTGCTCACAATCATAAAAGATGTCCAAGATAGTCTATTTATATGTGAAAACCTCTCTTTCTTTATTACCTTCTATTAATTGAAACAATGACCAAAACTATGTTTGTCAACTCTCAACTACTTTTATTCATCATACTCCTTATATGTGAAGTCATTGCTCTCCATAAGATCAATTTGATCTTTTATTTATTTTTATTCTTTCTTTTATTTCTCTCAAGATCATAGCAAGATAGCAAATCCCTCAACCCAAAACTAATCTTTATTATATATATATCTCACGGACTTGATTACATAGATAGAGATCAAAACAAAAATCAAAGCCAGATCATACTAAAACTTTATTCTACTAGATCAAGATATAACCAAAAGGATTGAACTAAGAAATTGGTAAAGATAGAAGTATGATGGTGATACGATACCGGGGCACCTCCCCCAAGCTTGGCAGTTGCCAAGGGGAGTGCCCATACCCATGTATTTATGTCTCTTTTTTCAGAAGTGGTGATGTGATATTCTTGGCGATGATTCCCCTTAGGATATGATTCTCTTCCTCGAGCTTATTGACTTGCTTCTTAAGATCCATTATTTCCTTACGGAGTTTACACATGATGGCTAAAGCTCTTTTCACCCATGGATGTTGCATAGCTATGGGAGAACAAGTAACACTCTTTTTCATGTTTTCATAAGAAAGAAATCTAGCATTGGGAGGGACGACCGAATTTGGAATTGCCGAGATCTGAAGTTCCTCCATCATGAATCTAGCTTGGAGACGAGAGGTAACTTCTTGATCCTCCTCCATGGCATCTACCCTTTTTAAGTCGGCCTCCATCTCTTCCTCCGTTGATGGCCCAAAGTGGTCAGCATCTCTATTTGCTCTTGGCCCTGGTGTCAGATGAGATACCCGACTCTCCCCTACTGACTCTTCAGAAGACATCTTGCTCTAAATCTGTGACAAAAACAGATCAAAACAAAAACAGAGGATTTCGTCGTGGTACGGTGGTCAAAACTTTCGGGACATTATATAATGAATTTTTACTGACCAAAAGAAGTATCGTGCAAGAAAACAGAGCCTGGAGGGCACACGAGGTGGCCACGAGGCAGGGTGGCGCGCCCTCCACCCTCGTGGATGCCTCGTGTCTCTTTGGACTACTTCTGATTTTCCTAATTTTTGAAGTATTCCAAAATGGAGAAAATTTGCTATTTGATCAGTTTTGGAGTTGGTTTACTTATCGTACCACATACCTATTCCTTTTAGGAGTCTGAAACTTTCTGGAAAGTGTCCCTTATGTACTCCTCCAGGGTTACGGTGTCAATAACATTGGTTTCAACATTTAAGGGATTAGCTGAGATATAATGTTTGATTCTTTGACTGTTCACCACCTTCGGATTTGTGCCTTCGACATTGTTGATTTTGATGGCACCGGAACGATAGACCTCCTCGATAATGTAAGGACCTTCCCATTTAGAGAGAAGTTTTCCTGCAAAAAATCTTAAACAAGAGTTGTATAGCAAAACATAATCACCTACATTAAACTCATGCTTTTATATCCTTTTGTCATGCCATCTTTTAACCTTTTATTTAAACAATTTGGCTTTCTCATAGACCTGGGTTCTCCATTCATCAAGTGAGCTAAGTTCAAATAGCCTCTTCTCACCGGCATTTTTGAAATCATAATTGATCTCTTTAATGGCCCAATATGCCTTATGTTCTAGTGCAAGAGGTAAGTGACATGCTTTTCCATAAACCATTTTCTACGGAGACATACCCATAGGATTTTTATATGTAGTTCTATAGGCCCATAATGCATCATCAAGTTTCTTGGACCAATTCTTTCTAGATCTATTAACAGTCTTTTGCAAAATCAAATTAATCTCTCTATTACTCAATTCTACTTGACCACTATATTGAGGGTGGTATGGAGATGCAATTCTATGATTAACATCATACTTAGCAAGCATTTTACGAAAAGCACCATGTATAAAATGTGAACCACCATCAGTCATTAAATATCTAGGGACTCCAAACCTCAAAAACATAACTTCTTTAAGCATCTTAATGGAGGTGTTATGATCAGCACTACTAGTTGGAATAACTTCTACCCACTTAGTAACGTAATCAACATCAACTAAAATATGTGTATACCTATTAGAGGAAGGAAAAGGTCCCATATAATCAAAGGCCCAAACATCAAATGGTTCGATAACAAGTGAATACTTCATAGGCATTTCTTGACGTCTACTAATATTACCAATTCTTTTACATTCATCGCAAGACAATACAAACTTATGGGCGTCTTTAAAAAGAGTAGGCCAATAAAAACCAGATTGCAATACCTTATGTGTAGTTCTATCTCCAGCGTGGTGTCCTCCATAAGCCTCGGAGTGGCACTTGCATAGGATCTGTTCCTGTTCATGCTCAGGTACACAACGTCTAATAACACTATCTGCTCCTTCTTTGTAAAGGTGTGGGCCATCCCAAAAGTAATGTCTTAAATTATAGAAAAACTTTTTCTTTTGCTGGTATATGAAACTAGGTGGTATAAATTTAGCAACAATGTAATTAGCATAATTAGCAGACCATGGAGCAGTACGAGAAGCATTTATGATATCTAGTTGTTCATCAGGAAAGCTATCATCAATAGGCAGTGGGTCATCAAGAACATTTTCTAACCTAGACAAGTTGTCTGCAATGGGGTTCTCAGCTCCCTTTCTATCAATAATATGCAAATCAAATTCTTGTAGCAAGAGAACCCATCTAATAAGTCTAGGTTTAGCATCTTTCTTTTCCACACGGTATTTAATAGCAGCATGATCAATGTGAATAGTTACTTTGGAATCAACAATATAAGGTCTGAACTTATCACAAGCAAATACGACTGCTAAAAATTCTTTTTCAGTAGTAGGGCACGGTCTAGATTTTTACTAGCATATTAGATAACATTTAATTTCTTATCAACTCTTTGTCCTAGAACAGCACCTACAGTATAATGACTAGCATCACACATAATTTCAAAGGGTAAATTCCAATCAGGTGGCTGAATAATAGGTGCAGAAATCAAGGCTTTCTTAAGTATTTCAAATGCTTCTACACAATCATCATCAAAGACAAAAGGTACATCTTTTTGCAAGAGATTAGTCAGAGGCCTAGAAATTTTAGAGAAGTCTTTAATTAACCTCCTATAGAAACCAGCATGACCAAGAAAACTTCTTATACCTTTGATGTCCTTAGGACACGACATCTTTTCAATAGCATCTACTTTAGCTTTATCAACTTCAATAACTCTTTCAGATATTTTATGCCCCAAGACAATACCTTCATTAACCATAAATTGGCACTTCTCCCAATTCAAGACAAGATTAGGTTCTTCACATATCTACAAAACTCGATCAAGGTTGCATAAGCAACCATGAAAAGAAATTCCATAAACGGAGAAATCATCCATGAAAACCTCAACAATCTTTTCACAAAAGTCAGAGAATATAGCAGTCATACATCTTTGAAAGGTAGCAGGTGCATTACATAAACCAAAAGGCATATGTCTATAAGAAAAGGTACCGAGAGGGCAAGTAAAAGTGGTCTTTTCCTGATCCTCTTTTGACATATGTATTTTGAGAGAAACCAGAATAACCATCTAGAAAGCAAAAAATGTGTATGTTTGGATAGTCTTTCTAGCATTTGATCAATAAAAGGTAGAGGGTAATGATCTTTTCTAGTAGCTTTATTTAATTTGCGGAAACCAGTTACCATTCTATAACCTGTAACAATTCTTTGTGGGATCTATTTGTCCTTATCATTAGGAACAACAATATACCTCCTTTCTTAGGGACACAATGAACGAGACTCACCCACTGACTATCAGCGATAGGATAAATTATACCTGCCTCCAAGAGCTTTAGTTTCTCATTTCTTACCACTTCTTTCATCTTAGGATTTAACCATCCTTGGTGATCAACAACTGGTTTAACATCTTTCTCCAGTTTTATTTTGTGCTGGCATAGAGTGGGACTAATGCCCTTAAGATCATCAATAGTATATCCAATAGCAGCATTGTGCTTCTTCGGAGTTTTCAATAATTTCTCGTCTTCATGCTCTGAAAGGTTGGCATTAATAGTAATAGGATATATCTTCTTTTCATCAAGATAAGCATATTTAAAAGTATCAGGTAATTGTTTAAGCTTAAACACGAGATCTCCCTTGAGTGGAGGAGGATCCCCTAGGATTTCAATAGGCAAGTTGTGTTTCAAAATAGGTCCCTAATTAAAGAATACTTCATCTATTTCCCTTCTTTCATTCATAAACATATCATTTTCATGGTCTAGCAAATATTGTTCTAAAGGATCATTAGGAGGCACGACAATAGAATCAAGACCATAATTTCATCTTTACTAGGAAATTCTTTATCATGGGGTTGTCTACGAAATTTAGCAAAAATAAAATCATGAGACACATCCCCTAAACCAATAGTAACAATATCCTTATCGCAGTCGATCTTAGCATTTACAGTATTCAAGAAGGGTCTACCAAATATAATGGGACAAAAGTTATCTTGTGGGGAACCAAGAACAAGAAAATCAGTAGGGTATTTAATTTTCCCACACAAGACTTCAGCATCTCTAACAATCCCGATTGGTGAAATAGTGTCTCTATTGGCAAGCTTAATAGTAACATCAATACCTTCGATTTTAGCAGGTTCAATATCATGCATAATTTCTTTGTATAAGGAATGAGGTATTGCACTCACACTAGCACCCATATCACATAAGCCATGATAACAATGATCTCCTATTTTAACAGAAACAACAGGCATGCCAACAACAGGTCTATGTTTATTTTTAGTATCGGGTCTAACAATTCTAGCAGCTTCATCACAGAAATAAATAACATGCCCATCAATATTATCGACCAAGAGATCTTTAACCATAGCAATACTAGGTTCAACTTTAATTTGCTCAGGAGGTGTAGGTGTTCTAGCATTACTCTTACGAACCACAGTTGAAGCTTTAGCATGATCCTTTATTCTAACAGGAAAGGTGGTTTCTCAATATAAGCGGTAGGAACAATAGGATCAACATTATAAGTAATAGTTTTTTCTTCAACTTTAATTGGTTCTACTACCTTTACTTCAATGTGAGGATGATATTTAAACCACTTCTCCTTAGGGATATCAACATGAGTAGCAAATGATTCACAGAAAGAAGCTACTATCTCAGAGTCAAGTCAATATTTAGTGCTAAATTCACGAAAAGCATCGGTATCCATAAAAGATTTAACATAATCAAACTTAGGGGTTATACCTGACTCCTTAATTTTGTTGAGTTCCCAATTTTCAGAGTTGTTTTAATTCTTTCCAATAAATCCCATTTGAATTCAATAGTTTTCATCATAAAAGAACCGGTACAAGAAGTATCGAGCATGGAGCGATCATTATGAGAAAGCCGAGCATAAATTTTTTGAATAATAATTTCTCTTGAGAGCTCATGATTGGGAATGAATATAACATTGACTTAAGCCTCCCCCAAGCTTGAGCGATACTTTCTCCTTCATGAGGTAAAAAAATTATATATATAATTACGATCAAAATGAACCAGATGCATAGGATAAAACTTTTGATGAAATTCCAATTTCAATCGGTTGTAGTTCCATGATCCAATATCATCACATAGCCTAAACCATGTCAATGCCTTTCCCTTCAAAGATAAAGGGAAGACCTTCTTCTTGACAACATCCTCGGGCATACCTGCAAGCTTAAATAATCCACAAACTTCATCCACATAGATTAGGTGCATATTGGGATGTAATGTTCCATCTCCTGTATAGGGATTAGCTAGCAGTTTCTCTATCATACCCGAAGGAATTTCAAAGTAAATATTTTCAGTAGGTTCAGTAGGTTGAGGAGAAACTCTTTGCACTTCTGGTCGGGGTGAAGATACCCCGAACAAGCCCCTCAAAGGATTATTTTCCATAGTAACAAGTGACAGTAAATTTCAGCACACTATATAAATGTTTCCTTACCAAATTCCACCTACCAAAGGCGCTTCACTCTCTGGCAACGGTGCCAGAAAAGAGTCTTGATGACCAACAAGTATAGGGTATCTATCGTAGTCATTTCGATAAGTAAGAGTGTCGAACCCAACAAGGAGCAGAAGGAAATCACAAGCGGTTTTCAGTAAGGTATTCTCTGCAAGCACTGAAATTATCGGTAACAGATAATTTTGTGATAAGACAATTCATAACGGCTAACAAGTAACAAAGTAACTAAACTGCATCAAGGTGGCCCAATCCTTTTTGTAGCAAAGGACAAGCCTGGACAAACTCTTATATAAAGCAAAGTGCTCTCGAGGACACATGGGAATTACTGTCAAGCTAGTTTTCATCATGCTCATATGATTCACGTTCGTTACTTTGATAATTTGATATGTGGGTGGACGAGTGCTTGGGTACTGCCCTTCCTTGGACAAGCATCCCACTTATGATTAACCCCTCTCGCAAGCATCCGCAACTATGAAATAATAATTAAGGTAAACCTAACCATAGCACGAAACATATGGATCCAAATCAGCCCCTTACGAAGCAACACATAAACTATGGTTTAAGCTTATGTCACTCTAGCAACCCATCATCTACTTATTACTTCCCAATGCCTCCCCCTAGGCCCAAATCATGGTGAAGTGTCATGTAGTCGACGTTCACATAACACCACTAGAGGAGAGACAACATACATCTCATCAAGATATCGAACGAATACCTAATTCACATGATTTTTAGTAATAACAAGACTTCTCCCATGTCCTCAGGAACAAACGTACCTACTCACAAATCATATTCATGTTCATAATCAGAGGGGTATTAATATGCATTAAGGATCTGAACATATGATCTTCCACTGAATAAACCAACTAGCATCAACTACAAGGAGTAATCAACACTACTAGCAACCCACAGGTAGCAATCTGAGGTTTTGAGACAAAGATCGGATACAAGAGATGAACTAGGGTTTGAGAGGAGATGGTGCTGGTGAAGATGTTGATGGATATTGACCCCATCTCGATGAGAGGATCGATGGTGATGATGATGGCGATGATTTGCCCCTCCCAAAGGGATATTTCCCCGACAGAACAGCTCTGCCGGAGCCCTAGATTGGTCCTGCCCAGGTTCTTCCTCGAGACGACAGTGCTTTGTCCTGAAAGCTTCATTTTGATTTTTCCAGGGAAAAAGACACCATATAGCAGACGATGGCCATCGGGGGCCTGCCAGGTGGCCCACGAGGCAGGGGGCGCACCCACGGGGTAGGGCGTGCCCTCCACCCTCGTGGCTGCTGGGGGCCCCCCTTTGGTGCTTTCTTCGCCCAATATTTTTAATATATTCCAAAACTGACTTTCATGGAGTTTCAGGACTTTTGGGGTTGTGCAGAATAGGTCTCTAACATTTGCTCCTTTTCCAGCCCAGAATTCCAGCTGCCGGCATTCTCCCTCTTCGTGTAAACATTATAAAATAAGAGAGAAAAGACATAAGTATTGTGACATAATGTTCATAACTGCCCATAATGCAATAAATATTGATATAAAAGCATGATGCAAAATGGATGTATCAGACCCCGTGGAGGGATGGAGGAACAGTTGCCGGTGGAGGCTGGAGGAAATCTACAGTAGATGAATAGTAGCACGTGGAGGCTGGAGAAAGTCGACGGTGGATGAACAGTTGCCCGTGGAGTCCCGTTTTGCGGTACACCACACCCCTCCCGATGAACAGGGCCCCCGTTTCGACCATAGGAGGTCAAAGTGAAGTCCATTTCCTCCATTTTGCGGTACGCCACACATCTCCCGATCAAGATGACCCGTTTCGACTGTAGGAGCTCGAACAGAAGTCCGTTTCCACCGTCTTGCGGTACGCCAGACCCTTCCCGATGAACAGGACCCCGTTTTGACCATACGCGGTCGAATAGAAGGTCAGTTTCCTTCATTCTGTGGTATGCGAGGTGTCGTTTCGGCTGTTCTGTCCAAGCCTGTTGGCTCCCAATGAACACGATACGTTCTAACCCAGTGGCTTCGCTCCTGATGAGTAGGACACATTCCGACCCAGTCACTTGGCTCTCGGTGAAGACGACGTTGTTTCCTCCCTTCTAACCCAGCCGGTTAGCTTCCGATGAATAGGACGACGTCGCTGCCATCCGTTGCCTCTCCATGTACAGGAGACCTGGCTGTACGTATGCGCGAGTACGCGTTCAAGACCCTGCCCGTATGTACATATGTAGCCATATTTAGTTTCTTGCAACATGGTTGTACGTACGTGTACACGATATATATAGACGGAACTGCGTGACATGCTACGTCCACGCCTCTACTACGACACGTGCATCTCCTTAGTCGAATGCGGTTCATCGCTGCAGAGAGACCGATCGACCCGTATGTACGTACACGATCGTGACCAGATAGAGAACTCGACGTACAGTTTGACCTGATGGGTCCTAGCTGTCTGGGAGGATAAGGAGGCATTTCCTTCCATGCGAAGATATAGCTAGTGGGTCCCAGCTCTCAGGGAGGATAAGGAGGCACTTCCTTTTGTGCGAAGATATAGCTGGTGGGTCCCAACTGTCAGGGGGAAGAATTATTTTTCCCTTAATACGGACGCACTTCCTTGCATATGAAGATGTAGCTGGTGGGTCCCAGCTATCAGGGAGCATAAGGAGGCACTTCCTTCCGTGCGAATATATAGCTGGTGGGTCCCAACTGTCAGGGGAAGAATCAATTTTTCTGCCCGTAATACAGACGCACTTCCTTGCTTACAAAGATGTAGCTGGTGGGTCCCAGCTATCAGGGGGGAAACGTTTTTTCGAGGCCCTTCCGGTAGGCCCCACTATGAGGTGGAGGAATCATTCTTTTGCGCGTGGCACTTCCTTGTTGCGGTCGTGGACCCATCTGTCAGCCTCTCCACGTACTGTCCTCTTCCGATGGAAGGCGCTCCCTAACCACGTTGACCACGCCACGCCGAGAGCACCAAGGCGGTGGACGATGGCGAGGCCTAAGATGGGAATGATCTAGAGTCATGGAACAAGGGGCACTGGACTCCCTGGCGGAGGGGAGTACGAGGGACTGGTTCAGCTATCGGGTGAGGCTGCCTTCACTGGAGAATAACAGAAGGTGTGGGTGAGTACATGTATGACCTGGCCACCGTTGGGAGTAGAGTGGGGCGGCGAGGCCTGAACGGCAGCACACCCGACCACGGGATGCAGATGCAGGTGCTCCAGCCGGCGATGGTTTTGGCGGCTGGAGCAAGAGCAACTGGATTAGAGATTGAAGAAGCAGGATCGACGTTGGATGTCAGTCCAATGACTACAGATGTTAGAATAATTTTTAACTCTTTTTTAGACCATTAAGTCGTTTTGTTCACTAAATGGACAACACCTTGCGCAGACTTCATCTAGTGGGTCAACAAAGTCAGCTTCAACAGCTGTGCCAGAATGCAGCCCATTTATTTAGGTTTTACAGCCCATTCCATTTTGTTTGCCAATACATCTATTTCTTGGGCTATGACTCAAAAATAATCTATTTACTGGGCTGGATAAAATAATAATAATAGCCGATTTACTATTTATGATAATTGTTTCTCAAAAAATACTATTTATGATAATTTACAATGCATTTGATTATTTATTAGAATACACCTATTTACTGAGCTGGGTCAGTAATAATATTGCATACATGCAGTGCATTTACAATTTCTGATAATTTACAAGCCATTTGATTTTAGTAGAAATGGACCCATTTTCTGGGATGGGTGAAAAAACAATGATGGTTTGGACTGAGCATTTCGTATAAAAATAATATTGAGATACAAATATTATTAAAAAATTAAGTTGGACTAGGTAATCTTATTATATAAAAAATGAACTGGGTTGTGCATTTTATTAAAAGAAAGATAGGCTAGGTTGTGCTTGTTTTAGGATATTGTGTACAACTGTCGGCCTAGTTGCATTGCTGATGTTCAAACAAAAGGCCTGTGTAGTACAGTACAACTTTACATGCTACTCAACCCACATTCAACGATGTCGGAAAGGCCCAAACAAGGCTTCTGTACAACTTTTTGAACTCACTGAGCTCAATTAATAACTTAAGAAAAAAGTTAGAGCACAGTGGAACCTAATTAAAAGTTGTCACGAGCGAACAAATAATTCAACGGGTCCCGCTTGTGTGTGTGTGTGTGTTTGTGTGTGCATGTTTGCGTGTGTGTGAGAGAGAGAGCCATCGGCCGATGCTCGTAAATACATCTTTCAGCCATATGCATTAATTGCTGATGCTTAGTATAAACTTATATAGTTGACACAATCATATAGACATCATAGCACACTGAACTTGCATACATAAATTTCGCGTAGGTGGCACAATCAGGGTGGAAGCAGTGCATCACTACGGGTAGGGCTATGTTGAAACCAACGAACTCGTACATAATGGTTCATCGCCTTTATCAATGACGGGGAAATATCTTGAATGCTGACAACACAATAAGTTCTGCTAGCATATTAAGTTGACGTACAACCCTTTCTAAAAAAAGTTCAGGTACGAAAATAGAACAGGTCACAATCAAATGTACTGGCACATCAGTGCTTCACACTGATAGCTCAGATTTAACTAGTATCTGCCAAGATTCAGTTGTTACCTCCAATTAGAGCACATTCAGGCAGCTAGCCCTGCCTCTTCTCCCAAAGAAGCAGTGGCCTCTACCGCGCGATAGAGTAGGCCCTGTGCAATCCATCGTTCCATGCAACACGGGGAAAGTCTGACATTGACTCATGTAATGGACGTCGTAGACGGAACCTGGCACCAGCGACAGCGGCAGGACTTCGATTGATGGATTGACCACTTCTTTGACATGCACGAACACTTGATACAGGTACATCCCTAACGTGGTCCGCAACGACCTTGGTGGTGACAAATAGTACAACCCCGGTTCCTGCACCGGTATCTCAACACCAATCACCTTCGGTATGGTGGATGGCTTCTTCATCCATGCCATAACGGTCAGAGCCCAGCTGTCTAGAGGAACAAACATACTTACGAGGTCACCTCCAAGGTCATTGATAAGCTCATTCATGCACTCGCTGTTCCAAGTACGTCGAGGCATGCCGTGGAAGGTAAGCTTTGTTAAAAACTCAAGCTCAGAGGGCACCGAGCCCCATCCAGGGTGCCACGTATCAAAGCTCACCAGAGCGCCATCGCAGAACAAACACTGGGAAGATTCGAACACACGACTACAGTCGAAAGTTGTCCGGAACCTGACGAAGAAATCAGCCGGTGACGGACAGACTTTGACGAGCAAGTCACTTATTTGGATGCAGTGCGCAATGCCAAGAGCTTTGACAAGGTCATCCGGCGAGATGGTAGGCCGGTCGCTATTGATGGTTACCATCAGCACTTTTCCAGCAAACCGGTCATCAAGCACCGCCATGCCACTGTTGAGCGACAGCATGCAACACTCAAAGGCAGGACGGACCTCAGGATCTCCGGCTCGGAGATCCGCGTTGACCGGCGACTGTTAGGGAACATAGTAATTTCAAAAAAATTCCTACGCACACGCAAGATCATGGTGATGGCATAGCAACGAGAGGGGAGAGTGTTGTCTACGTACCCTCGCAGACCGTTAAGCAGAAGCGTTATGACAATGCGGTTGATGTAGTCGTACGTCTTCACGATCCGACCGATCCAAGCACCGAACGTACGGCACCTCCGTGTTCAGCACACGTCCAGCTCGATGACGTTCCCCGGGCTCCAATCCAACAAAGCGTCGGGGATGAGTTCCGTCAGCACGAGGGCTTCGCCTAAACTCCGCGACGATATAACCGAGGTGGAATATGGTGGAGGGGGGCACCGCACACGGCTAAGGAATGATCCGCAGATCAACTTGTGTGTCTCTAGGGTGGCCCCCCACCCCCGTATATAAAGGAGCAAGGGGGGAGGCCGGCCGGCCCTTGTGGGCGCGCCAAGGAGGAGGAGTCCTCCTCCTAGTAGGAGTAGGACTCCCCCTTTCCTACTCCTACTAGGAGGGGGAAAGGAAGGGGGAGAGGGGGAAGGAAAGAGGGGGGCGCCGCCCCCCTCCTAGTCCAATTCGGACCAGATGGAGAGGGGGCGCGCGGCCCACCCTGGCCGCCCCTCTCTCTTTCCACTAAGGCCCATGTGGCCCATTAACTCTCCCCGGGGGGGGGGGGGGGGTTCCGGTAACCCTCCGGCACTCCGGTTTTCTCCGAAATCACCCGAAACACTTTCGGTGTCCGAATATAGTCGTCCAATATATCAATCTTTATGTCTCGACCATTTCGAGACTCCTAGTCATGTCCGTGATCACATCCGGGACTCCGAACAAACTTCGGTACATCAAAACTTATAAACTCATAATAAAACTGTCATCGTAACATTAAGCGTGCGGACCCTACGGGTTCGAGAACTATGTAGACATGACCTAGAACTATTCTCGGTCAATAACCAATAGTGGAACCTGGATGTTCATATTGGTTCCTACATATTCTACGAAGATCTTTATCGGTCAAACCGCATAACAACATACGTTGTTCCCTTTGTCATCGGTATGTTACTTGCCCGAGATTCGATCGTCGGTATCCAATACCTAGTTCAATCTTGTTACTGGCAAGTCTCTTTACTCATTCCGTAATACATCATTTCGTAACTAACTCATTAGTTACAATGCTTGCAAGGCTTAAGTGATGAGTATTACGAAGAGGGCCCAGAGATACCTCTTCGACAATCGGAGTGACAAAACCTAATCTCGAATTATGCCAACTCAACATGTACCTTTGGAGACACCTGTAGAGCACCTTTATAATCACCCAGTTACGTTGTGACATTTGGTAGCACACAAAGTGTTCCTCCGGTAAACGGGAGTTGCACAATCTCATAGTTGTAGGAACTTTGTATAAGTCATGAAGAAAGCAATAGCAACATACTAAACGATCAAGTGCTAAGCTAACGGAATGGGTCAAGTCAATCACATCATTGTCCTAATGATGTGATCCCATTAATCAAATGACAACACATGGCTATGGTTAGAAACATAACCATCTTTGATCAATGAGCTAGTCAAGTAGAGGCATACTAGTGACACTATGTTTGTCTATGTATTCACACATGTATCATGTTTTCGGCTAATACAATTCTAGCATGAATAATAAACATGTATCATGATAAGAGGAAATAAATAATAACTTTATTATTGCCTCTAGGGCATATTTCCTTGAGTCTCCCACTTGCACTAGAGTCAATAATCTTAGATTACATAGTAAAGTTTCTAACACCTATGGAGTCTTCGTGCTGATCATGTTTTGCTCATGAGAGAGGCTTAGTCAACAGGTCTGCAACATTCAGATCCATATGTATCTTGCAAATCTCTATGTCTCCCACTTGGACTTGGTCCCGAATGGAATTGAAGCGTCTCTTGATGTGCTTGGTCCTCTTGTGAAATCTGGATTCCTTAGCCAAGGCAATTGCACCAGTATTGTCACAGAAGATCTTCATTGGTCCCGATGCACTAGGTATAACACCTAGATCAGAAATGAACTCCTTCATCCAGACTCCTTCATTTGCTGCTTCCGAAGCAGCTATGTACTCCGCTTCACATGTAGATCCCGCCACGACGCTTTGTTTAGAACTGCACCAACTTACAGCTCCACCGTTTAATAAAAATACGTATCCGGTTTGCGATTTAGAATCGTCCGGATCAGTCAAAGCTTGCATCGACGTAACCATTACGTTGTGGTGTTCTGGGTGGCGTGAGTAGCGAAACTATTCCGCATTGTTTCAAATGTAAACCAAAGTCGTAACTCAAATATTCTCCTCCATGATCAGATCGTAGAAACTTAATTTTCTTGTTATGATGATTTTCCACTTCACTCTGAAATTCTTTGAACTTTTCAAATGTTTCAGACTTGTGTTTCATTAAGTAGATATACCCATATATGCTCAAATCATCTGTGAAGGTGAGAAAATAACGATATCCGCCACGAGCTTCAATATTCATCGGTCCACATACATCTGTATGTATGATTTCCAACAAATCTATTGCTCTCTCCATAGGACCAGAGAACGGTGTTTCAGTCATCTTGCCCATGAGGCACGGTTCGCAAGTACCAAGTGATTCATAATCAAGTGATTCCAAAAGTCCATCAGTATGGAGTTTCTTCATGCGCTTTACACCGATATGACCTAAACGGCAGTGCCACAAATAAGTTGCACTATCATTATCAACTCTGCATCTTTTGGCTTCGACATTATGAATATGTGTATCACTACTATCAAGATTCAATAAAAATAGACCACTCTTCAAGGGTGCATGACCATAAAAGATATTACTCATATAAATAGAACAACCATTATTCTCTGATTTAAATGAATAATCGTCTCGCATCAAACAAGATCCAGATATAATGTTCATGCTCAACGCTGGCACCAAATAACAATTATTCAGGTCTAAGACTAATCCCGAAGGTAGATGTAGAGGTAGCGTGTCGACCGCGATCACATCGACTTTGGAACCGTTTCCCACGCGCATCGTCACCTCGTCCTTGGCCAGTGCTCGCTTATTCCGTAGTCCCTGTTTCGAGTGGCAAATATTAGCAACAGAACCAGTATCAAATACCCAGATGCTACTACGAGCTCTAGTTAGGTACACATCAATAACATGTATATCACATATACCTTTGTTCACTTTGCCATCCTTCTTATCCGCCAAATACTTGGGGTAGTTCCGCTTCCAGTGACCAGTTTGCTTGCAGTAGAAGCACTCAGTTTCAGGCTTAGGTCCAGACTTGGGTTTCTTCTCTTGAGCAGCAACTTGCTTGCTGTTCTTCTTGAAGTTCCCCTTCTTCTTCCCTTTGCCCTTTTTCTTGAAACTAGTGGTCTTGTTGACCATCAACACTTGATGCTCCTTCTTGATTTCTACCTCCGCAGCCTTTAGCATTGCGAAGAGCTCGGGAATTGTCTTGTTCATCCCTTGCATATTATAGTTCATCATGAAGCTCTTGTAGCTTGGTGGTAGTGATTGGAGAATTCTGTCAATGACGCTATCATCCGGAAGATTAACTCCCAGTTGAATCAAGTGATTATTATACCCAGACATTTTGAGTATATGCTCACTAACAGAACTATTCTCCTCCATCTTGCAGCTGTAGAACTTATTGGAGACTTCATATCTTTCAATCCGGGCATTTGCTTGAAATATTAACTTCAACTCCTGGAACATCTCATATGCTCCATGACGTTCAAAACGTCGTTGAAGACCCGGTTCTAAGCTGTAAAGCATGGCACACTGAACTATAGAGTAGTCATCAGCTTTGCTCTGCCAGACGTTCACAACATCTGGCGTTGCTCCTGCAGCAGGCCTGGCACCCAACGGTGCTTCCAGGACGTAATTCTTTTGTGCAGCAATGAGGATAATCCTCAAGTTATGGACCCATCGCTTGTAATTGCTACCATCATCTTTCAACTTTGCTTTCTCAAGGAACTCATTAAAATTCAACGGAACAACAGCACGAGCCATCTATCTACAACAAACATAGACAAGCAAAATACTATCAGGTACTAAGTTCATGATAAATTTAAGTTCAATTAATCATATTACTTAAGAACTCCCACTTAGATAGATATCTCTCTAGTCATCTAAGTGATTACGTGATCCAAATCAACTAAACCATAACCGATCATCACGTGAGATGGAGTAGTTTTCAATGGTGAACATCAGTATGTTGATCATATCTACTATATGATTCACGCTCAACCTTTTAGTCTCTGTGTTCCAAGGCCATATCTGCATATGCTAGGCTCGTCAAGTATAACCTGAATATTCTGCGTGTGCAAAACTGGCTTGCACCCGTTGTAGATGGACGTAGAGCTTATCACACCCGATCATCACGTGGTGTCTGGGCACGATGAACTTTGGCAACGGTGCATATTCAGGGAGAACACTTCTTGATAATTTTTTTAGTGAGAGATCATCTTAAAATGCTACCGTCAATCAAAGCAAGATAAGATGCATAAAGGATAAACATCACATGCAATCAATATAAGTGATATGATATGGCCATCATCATCTTGTGCTTGTGATCTGCATCTCCGAAGCACCGTCGTGATCACCATCGTCACCAGCACGACACCTTGATCTCCATCGTGGCATCGTTGTCGTTTACGCCATCTATTGCTTCTACGACTATCGCTACCGCTTAGTGATAAAGTAAAGCAATTACAGGGCGTTTGCATTTCATACAATAAAGCGACAACCATATGGCTCCTGCCAGTTGCGGATAACTTCGGATACAAAACATGATCATCTCATACAATAAATATAGCATCACGTCTTGACCATATCACATCACAACATGCCTTGCAAAAAACAAGTTAGACGTCCTCTACTTTGTTGTTGCAAGTTTTACGTGGCTGCTACGGGCTTAGCAAGAACCGTTCTTACCTACGCATCAAAACCACAACGATAGTTCGTCAAGTTAGTGTTGTTTTAACCTTCACAAGGACCGGGCGTAGCCACACTCGGTTCAACTAAAGTTGGAGAAACTGACACTCGCCAGCCACCTATGTGCAAAGCACGTCGGTAGAACCAGTCTCGCGTAAGCATACGCGTAATGTCGGTCCGGGCCGCTTCATCCAACAATACCACCGAACCAAAGTATGACATGCTGGTAAGCAGTATGACTTGTATCGCCCACAACTCACTTGTGTTCTACTCGTGCATATAACATCAACGCATAAAACCTAGGCTCGGATGCCACTGTTAGGGAACGTAGTAATTTCAAAAAAATTCCTACACACACGCAAGATCATGGTGATGGCATAGCAACGAGAGGGGAGAGTGTTGTCTACGTACCCTCGTAGACCGTTAAGCGGAAGCATTATGACAATGCGGTTGATGTAGTCGTACGTCTTCATGATCCGACCGATCCAAGCACCGAAGGTACGGCACCTCTGTGTTCAGCACACGTCCAGCTCGATGACGTTCCCCGGGCTCCAATCCAGCAAAGCGTCCGGGATGAGTTCCGTCAGCACGACGGCGTGGTGACGATGATGATGTTCTACCGGCGCAGGGCTTCGCCTAAACTCCGCGACGATATAACCGAGGTGGAATATGGTGGAGGGGGGCACCGCACACGGCTAAGGAATGATCCGTAGATCAACTTGTGTGTCTCTAGGGTGCCCCCCCCGCCCCCGTATATAAAGGAGAAAGGGGGGAGGCCGGCCGGCCCTTGTGGGCGCGCCAAGGAGGAGGAGTCCTCCTCCTAGTAGGAGTAGGACTCCGCCTTTCCTACTCCTACTAGGAGGGGGAAAGGAAGGGGGAGAGGGGGAAGGAAAGAGGGGGGCGCCGCCCCCCCTCCTAGTCCAATTCGGACCAGAGGGAGAGGGGGCACGCGGCCCACCCTGGCCGCCCCTCTCTCTTTCCACTAAGGCCCATGTGGCCCATTAACTCTCCCGGGGGGGTTCCGGTAACCCTCCGGCACTCCGGTTTTCTCCGAAATCACCCGGAACACTTCCGGTGTCCGAATATAGTCGTCCAATATATCAATCTTTATGTCTCGACCATTTTGAGACTCCTCGTCATGTCCGTGATCACATCTGGGACTCCGAACAAACTTCGGTACATCAAAACTTATAAACTCATAATAAAACTGTCATCGTAACGTTAAGCGTGCAGACCCTACGGGTTCGAGAACTATGTAGACATGACCTAGAACTATTCTCGGTCAATAACCAATAGTGGAACCTGGATGTTCATATTGGTTCCTACATATTCTACGAAGATCTTTATCGGTCAAACCGCATAACAACATACGTTGTTCCCTTTGTCATCGGTATGTTACTTGCCCGAGATTCGATCGTCGGTATCCAATACCTAGTTCAATCTCGTTACCGGCAAGTCTCTTTACTCGTTCCGTAATACATCATTTCGTAACTAACTCATTAGTTACAATGCTTGCAAGGCTTAAGTGATGAGTATTACCGAGAGGGCCCAGAGATACCTCTCCGACAATCGGAGTGACAAAACCTAATCTCGAATTATGCCAACTCAACATGTACCTTTTGAGACACCTGTAGAGCACCTTTATAATCACCCAGTTACGTTGTGACATTTGGTAGCACACAAAGTGTTCCTCCGGTAAACGGGAGTTGCACAATCTCATAGTTGTATGAACTTTGTATAAGTCATGAAGAAAGCAATAGCAACATACTAAACGATCAAGTGCTAATCTAACGGAATGGGTCAAGTCAATCACATCATTCTCCTAATTATGTGATCCCATTAATCAAATGACAACACATGTGTATGGTTAGGAAACATAACCATCTTTGATCAATGAGCTAGTCAAGTAGAGGCATACTAGTGACACTATGTTTGTCTATGTATTCACACATGTATCATGTTTCCGGTTAATACAATTCTAGCATGAATAATAAACATTTATCATGATAAGAGGAAATAAATAATAACTTTATTATTGCCTCTAGGGCATATTTCCTTCAGCGACTTGATAGTGCGCTTGAGTACAGGGAGTACAGGAGGGGGATTTGGGGGAACTAGAGTAGGAATTGAGATTCTAGAGCTCGGGCAGGGGCGGGAGATTAGGGATGAAAAGGTAGCATGAATTTCGAACATGCGCCAATATGCTCTCAGCGCGCAAGCGCACGAAAACACCGGTGGTGCCCACATGTCAGCCTAAGAGTCCTTATTCTTTCTTTTTTTGAGAGCCCGACCTTTTGTTAGGATCTTTTGAGAGCCCGGCCTGAGGGTCATAATTGACCTACTTGGCATTGCGTTACTACTCGGCCCATATTCAGCGACACCTCGCTGGCCCAAACAAGTGTACATCATTGAAAAGACATTGGGCTCAAATTATAACTTGAAAAAAGGAGATATACTCTAAACACTGGAGAATGGTGATGCCCTCATTTAGCCAACCAGCAGTTTGAGACAATAAACAGTTCGAAACAATGATATATACAACATTCAAACACTGACTAGTGACTACTACTAACATGAATAACAAGACATGATAGTTCATAAGAAGTCTTGCTACACCACCAAAACACACCCATCTGCAGTGCTCAAACTCTCGTGATCCAGACGAGAATGACATTCTAAATAGAGGCAACTATTACATAGTAAGAGTGACATAGACGAGGATCGCCAAATGACAAGGTATATGCATAACAAAAGAGAGAACTAGCCATCCAGAACAAGAAGCAAAGACAACAAGTCATTCGAAGAGGGATGATCCAACACCATCATAATTTGCAGCCCCGCTTTAGCTACCAGTGATCTGGAGAGACCAGTACTCCACCCTTTCGATGCAACAACCCAATTACCTATCAACCTGAAGGGTTGAACCACATCACAGCCTGTCGGACTTGACACAACCAAGGATCAAAATTAATCCAGATGCCTGTGTCATTCTCACCTTTTGGCTGTGTGCTGTATCGTTGACAAGCAGGGGAGTTTGCTCCCGAACTCCTAGGGCTCGCCGTGTAGACACAGTTTTCCATATCAAACAGAGCCTCTCGGCCATCAAGGTCCTTGACAATGGTGATCTCCTGGTTAATCGGATAATTGAGTCCGAGAAACAGAGAGTGTGAACCAAGGCTGTTTACCCGCCTTCAAATCAAAAATCCTGAAGGCCCCAACAAGCTAGTATCCTGCTCATAGATGTAACAACCACTGTCCGGATACTCACGTATTTCATGGTGCTTGTACATAGTGGGGATTTTTCAATATAAATTTTCCGGCTCATGTGTGCGAATGATCATCAGTCTTTTGCTGTCATAGGATCGAGCGAGGAACCAGTTGTGCTTCCCTGTTTTTGGCAAAAGGTGGTGTGATTACAAAGGGCAGTAACTGTAGGGACACTGCATCATATCAGAAAGGACATGCACTTTTAATGTAAGATCATCATTGTTCAGAGTATGAGTAGGATAATGCAAGAAACAACATTGATATGTCCCTGTTGGAACTGAGAGGAACATACAGGGAAATGTATACTGGGTTAGGAAATATAGAAGTGCCATGCATGGTTATACTCATGTTATCTCACAATCGATTCTTCACAGGAAACTACCATGTCATGCATGTTATGTAATCATGTTCTGCCCTCACAAACAAATTCTTCAAGGAAACTATCAGACCATGCATTGTTATATACCCATGTTTTGTGTAATTTTTTTGTGACGATATTATTCTAGCCATTGATTGCTGAGGGGCGAATATAGGTATGTACACATAGTAAGCATTACAGGATTTCACTACTTCCAAATATAGAAATTTCTCCATATGCACATTTACTTCCCTAATGTATGGTTAGATGAAATCAATAGTGTGATGCATGTTTCTACATCACAAAAATGAGGAAACTAACATGGCTATTGATAAACACTCATATTTAGTTGTATATAGATTACTACTCAAATTCAAGGGTACAAGCATATTCAAGGAGAATAAATTAAGGAGAATATCCATATGTTCCTAACCGTTTGATTATTCAAGGGTACAAATTGGCTGTAATGACATGGTCACAATCGCATGAATTAACTCATTCCAAATATAGTTGATTTACGGTGTCTCTAATACATTGCCATAGTTCTACTCAAATTTTGCTCAAACAGGGACATCATAATAAGTTCAAACCGTGTCATGGCGTTATCATTAACATCAGACGAAAACAACTTACATGCGTGATACGTCTCTAACGTATCTATAATTTTTGATTGTTCCATGCTATTATATTATCTGTTTTGGATGTTTAATGGGCTTTATTATATACTTTTATACTATTTTTTGGGACTAACCTATTAACCAGAGGCCCATTCCAAATTGTTGTTTTTTTGCCTATTTTAGTGTTTCGCAGAAAAGGAATATCAAACGGAGTCCAAACGGAATGAAACCTTAGGGAGAGTCGTTTTTGGAACAAACGCAATCTAGGAGACTTGGAGTGGACGTCAAGAAAGCAACGAGGCGGCCACGAGGCAGGGAGGTGCACCCAGGGGGGTAGGCGCGCCCCCACCCTCGTGGGCCCCTCGTGGCTCCCTGACCAACTTCTTTCGCCTATATACAATCATATACCCTGAAAACAACTGGGAGCACGACGAAACCCTATTTCCACCCCCGCAACCTTCTGTACCCGTGAGATCCCATCTTGGGGCATTTTCCGGCGCTCCGCCGGAGGGGGAATCGATCACGGAGGGCTTCTACATCAACACCATAGCCTCTCCGATGAAGTGTGAGTAGTTTACCACAGACCTTTGGGTCCATAGTTATTAGCTACATGGCTTCTTCTCTCTCTTTGGATCGCAATACAAAGTTCTCCTTGATCTTCTTGGAGATCTATTCGATGTAATTCTTTTTACGGTGTGTTTGTCGAGATCCGATGAATTGTGGGTTTATGATAAAGATTATCTATGAACAATATTTGAATCTCATCTTAATTCTTTTATGTATGATTTGTTATCTTTGCAAGTCTCTTCAAATTATCAGTTTGGTTTGGCCTACTAGATTGATCTTTCTTGCAATGGGAGAAGTGCTTAGCTTTGGGTTCAATCTTGTGGTGTTCTATCCCAGTGACAATAGGGGTAGCAAGGCACGTATTGTATTGTTGCCATCGAGGATAAAAAGATGGGGTTTATATCATATTGCTTGAGTTTATCCCTCTACATCATGTCATCTTGCCTAATGCGTTACTCTGTTCTTATGAACTTAATACTCTAAATGCATGCTGGATAGCGGTCGATGTGTGGAGTAATAGTACTAGATGCAGAATTGTTTCGATCTACTTGTCGCGGACATGATGCCTACATACATGATCATGCCTAGATATTCTCATAACTATGCACTTTTCTATCAATTGCTCGACAGTAATTTGTTCACCCACCGTAATCCTTATGCTATCTTGAGAGAAGCCACTAGTGAAACCTATGGCCCTCGGTTCTATTTTCCATCATATAAGTTTCCGATCTATTTTATTTTGCAATCTTTACTTTCTAATATATATCATAAAAATACCAAAAATATTTATCTTATTATCTCTATCAGATCTCACTTTTGCAAGTGGCCGTGAAGGGATTGACAACTCCTTTATCGCGTTGGTTGCAAGGTTCTTATTTGTTTGGTCAGGTACGAGGGATTTGAGTGTAGCCTCCTACTGGATTGATACCTTGGTTCTCAAAAACTGAGGTAAATATTTATGCTATTTCGCTGCATCACCCTTTCCTCTTCAATGGAAAACCAACGCATGCTTAAGAGGTAGCAAGAAGGATTTCTGGCGCCGTTGCTAGGGAGTCAAGACATACCAAGTACCCATCACAAACTCTTATCCCTCACATTACATTATTTGCCATTTGCCTCTCGTTTTTCTCTCCCCCACTTCACCTTTTCCTTTTCTTTGCCTTGTTCCCATATGTCTTTTTGTTTGTGTTTCCACGTGCCATCTATTTGCTTGCATCTTTGCTTGCTAAAAATCTATTGATATGGATCCACTTAAAGTGTTCTACTTGGATCATCTTCGATCCTTATGCGCTCGTGCTGAAACCCCAACTAGCCTAGCTGATGGGAAATCGTTAGATGAGCATGCTCATTTTGTGCGTCATCGTTTGTCTGAAAAGGGGAAGCTCTTATGGTATCAAATAAATAGTTTGCTATGCTATGCTTGGAATCTTTGTGAAATTTATGTTTTTACTTGTTGCTCTAAGAACCCTAAAAAACACCTTCCCTACCTATGTGAGTTTAATGATAATGAAATCTTATCTTCTTATGGAAAGGGTGTTTATAGTTACTATGATATTAAACAAATTGAAGAATTTGTCGTTTTTAAGGGTGCTCATGAAGTTGCTTCTTCGATTGAAAAGTATGATATTACTCTCTACAAATCTGAAAATTCTGACATACTTAAATATTCCTATGAAAACTATGCTCATAATGCCTATGTTAAGGAATTTATTAAGAGAATGACCGTTGCTTTGGAAGAAAATAATGATATCCATGAATCTATAGATAATTATGATTCCAATGACTTGATTGAAATATCCCTTGATGAACATGATGCTTGCTATTCTTGTGGCCATGCTGCCAATATTTATGAAGATGAATTTGCTGTAGTTCCTTATGTTAAACATGAGATCGTTGCTATTGCACTCATACTTGATAGTTCCCTCAATGAAAAGCATGATTGCAATGATATTATTATAAATTCTCTTGATGTCAATTGTGCTAATAATATGCAAAACCCTAAGCTTGGGGATGCTAGTTTTGCTATGTCTACTACCTGTTGCAATGATCATGATTGGGGTGATTCTTCTTATGATCTCGAAAATTTATTTAAGCCCCATGATGAATATGAGATTGATAATAATGTTTGCAATAATATTGAAAGTGGGTTTGGAAGAGTGTCAACTTTAGATCCCACATATTTGGAGAATGTTCAATCTTATGAAGTTTTTGATAAAAGTGGGTTTGGAGAGGTCATGACTTTAGTTAATGTTAATCCCACTATTTTGGAAGAGTGTCAACTTTGCATACATGTGGATCGTGTTAAGAATATGGTTTGTGATAGCTATATTGTTGAATTTGCTTATGATCCTACATGTAGTTATTATGAGTGAGGAAAATATGGTTGTAGAATTTTTCATGTTACTAAATTACCTCTCGTTATGTTGAGATTGCTATTGTTTCTCTCTTCTTCCTTGCATATGGTAGTTTTTGCTTGCCTTGATAATTTGTTTGCTTATAAAATGCCTATGCATAGGAAGTATGTTAGACTTAAATGTGTTTGTCACATGTTTCATCATGCTTTCTTTGTGTTTCAATTATTATCTTTCGGGTGAGCATCGTTGAAATCTTATGCCTAGCTAGGGGCGTTAAACGTTAGCGCTTGTTGGGAGGCAACCCAATTTTATTTTTTGTTCTTTACTTTTTGTTCCTATTTAGTAATAAATAATCCATCTAGCCTCTGGTTAGATGTGCTTTTATGTTTTAATTAGTGTTTGTTCCAAGTAAAATCTTTAGGATAACCTACGGTGATAGTTAATTTGATCTTGCTGAAAAACAGAAACTTTTGCGCGCACGAGAATAATTTTCATAAATCACAGAAATGTGATTTTTAGTTCATTATTTTTGCATAATAGTAATAGACAAATTACCTAGGACTTATAATTTTGTAGAAATTTTGGGGTTCCATAAGTATTCGAGAGTTACATATTTCTACAGATTGTTCTGTTTTTGACAGATTCTGTTTTTCGTGTGTTGTTTGCTTATTTTGATGAATCTATGGCTAGTGTCGGGGCCTATGAACCATAGAGAAGTTGGAATACACTAGGTTTAACACCAATATAAATAAATAATGAGTTCATTACAGTACCTTAAAGTGATGGTTTGTTTTCTTGCACTAATGGAGCTCATGAGATTTTCTGTTGAGTTTTGTGTTGTGAAGTTTTCAAGTTTTGGGGTAAAGATTTGATGGATTATGGAATAAGGAGTGGCAAGAGCCTAAGCTTGGGGATGCCCAAGGCACCCCAAGGTAAAATTCAAGGACAACCAAAAGCCTAAGCTTGGGGATGCCGCGGAAGGCATCCCCTCTTTCGTCTTCGTCTATCGGTAACTTTACTTGATGCTATATTTTTATTCACCACATGATATGTGTTTTGCTTGGAGCGCCTTGTATGATTTGAGTATTTGCATTTTAGTTTACCACAACCATACTTGCTTTACACACCTTTTGGAGAGACACACATGAATCAGAATTTATTAGAATACTCTATGTGCTTGACATATATCTTTTGAGCTAGACAATTTTGCTCTAGTGCTTCACTTATACCTTTTGTAGAAATTACTGACCTCTCATGCTTCACTTATATTATTTTGAGAGTCTTTTAGAACAGCATGGTAATTTTCTTTGGTTATAAAATTAGTCCTAATATGATGGGCATCCAAGTTGGGTAAAATAAAAACTTTCATATGGAGTGCATTAAACACTATGATAAATTTGATACTTGATAATTGTTTTGAGATATAAAGGTGGTAATTTTAGAGTCATGCTAGTTGGGTAATTATGAAATTGAGAAATACCTGATTAAACTTGGCAAGTCCCGTAGCATGCACGTATGGTGAACGTTGTGTGACAAATTTGAAGCATGGGGTGTTCTTTGATTGCCTTCCTTATGAGTGGAGGTCGGGATCGCGCGATGGTTAACTCCTACCAACCCTTCCCCTAGGAGCATGCGTAGTAGTACTTTGCTTCGAGGGCTAATAAACTTTTGCAATAAGTATATGACTTCTTTATTACTAATGTGAGTCCATGGATTATACACACTCTTACCCTTCTACAATTTGCTAGCCTCTACGGTACCGTGCATTGCCCTTTCTCAACTTGAGAGTTGGTGCAAACTTCGCCGGTGCATCCAAACCCCGTGATACGATACGCTCTATCAAACATAAACCTCCTTATATCTTCCTCAAAACAGCCACCATAACTATCTATTATGGCATTTCCATAGCCATTACGAGATATATCGCCATGCAACTTTCCACCGTTCCGTTTATTATGACACGCTCCATCATTGTCATATTCCTTTGCATGATCATGTGGTTGACATCGTATTTGTGGCAAAGCCACCTTTATAATTCTTTCATACATGTCACTCTTGATTCATTGCATATCCCGGTACACCGCTGGAGGCATTCAATAGAGTCATATTTTGTCCTAAGTATTGAGTTGTAATTATTGAGTTGTAAATAAATAGAAGTGTGATGATTTCCATTATTAGAGCATTGTCCCAAGTGAGGAAAGGATGATGGAGACTATGATTCCCCCACAAGTCGGGATGAGTCTCCGGACTTTATGGAAAATAAAAGAGGCCAAAGAAGCCCAAATAAAAAAAGAGGCCAAAGAAGCCCAAGTAAAAAAAAGAAAAAAAATGAGAGAAAAAGAGAGAAGGGACAATGTTACTATTCTTTTACCACACTTGTGCTTCAAAGTAGCACCATGATCTTCATGATAGAGAGTCTCCTATGTTGTCACCTTCATATGCTAGTGGGAATTTTTCATTATAGAACTTGGCTTGTATATTCCAATGATGGGCTTCCTCAAAACGCCCTAGGTCTTCATGAGCAAGCAAGTTGGATGCACACCCACTTAGTTTTTTATGAGCTTTCATACATTTATAGCTCTAGTGCATCCGTTGCATGGCAGTCCCTACTCCTCGTATTGGCATTAATTGATGGGCATCTCCATAGCCCGTTGATTAGCCACGTCAATATGAGACTTTCTCCTTTTTTGTTTTCTCATCCCTATCATCATACTCTACTCCACCCATAGTGCTATGTCCATGGCTTACGCTCATGTATTGCGTGAGGGTTGAAAAGGCTGAAGCGCGTTAAAAAGTATGAACCAATTTCTTGGATGAAACCGTGGTTGTGCATGATGGGAGCATTTTGTGTGACGAAAATGAAGCATGGCCAAACTATATGATTTTGTAGGGATAAGCTTTCTTTTGCTATGTTATTTTGATAATACATAAACTGCTTGGTTAGCATGCTTGAAGTATTACTATTTTTATGTCAAGATTAAACTTTTATCTTGAATCCTTTGGATCTGAACATTCATGTCACAATAAAGAAAATTACATTGAGAATTATGTTAGGTAGCATCCCACATCAAAAATTCTATCTTTATCATTTACCTACTCGAGGATGAGCAGGAATTAAGCTTGGGGATGCTTGATATGTCTCCAACGTATCTATAATTTTTGATTGTTCCATGCTATTATATTATCTGTTTTGGATGTTTAATGGGCTTTATTATATACTTTTATACTATTTTTGGGACTAACCTATTAACTGGAGGCCCAGTCCAAATTGCTGTTTTTTTTACTATTTCAGTGTTTCGTAGAAAAGAAATATCAAACGGAGTCCAAATGGAATGAAACCTTTGGGAGAGTCGTTTTTGGAACAAACGCAATCCAGGAGACTTGGAGTGGACGTCAAGAAAGCAATGAGGCGGCCACGAGGCAGGGAGGCGCGCCCGGGGGGGGGGGGGGGGGGTAGGCGCGCCCCCACTCTCGTGGGCCCCTCGTGGCTCCCGTACCGACTTCTTTCGCCTATATATACTCATATACCCTGAAAACATCCGGGAGCACCACGAAACCCTATTTCCACCACCGCAACCTTTTGTACCCATGAGATCCCATCTTGGGGACTTTTCCGGCGCTCTGCCAGAGGGGGAATCGATCACGTAGGGCTTCTACATCAACACCATAGCCTCTCCGATGAAGTGTGAGTAGTTTACCACAAACCTTCGGGTACATAGTTATTAGCTAGATGGCTTCTTCTCTCTCTTTGGATCTCAATACAAAGTTCTCCTCGATCTTCTTGGAGATCTATTCGATGTAATTCTTTTTACCGTGTGTTTGTCAAGATCTGATGAATTGTGGGTTTATGGTAAAGATTATCTATGAACAATATTTGAATCTCCTCCGAGTTCTTTTATGTATGATTTGTTATCTTTGCAAGTCTCTTCGAATTATCAGTTTGGTTTGGCCTACTGGATTGATCTTTCTTGCAATGGGAGAAGTGCTTAGCTTTGGGTTCAATCTTGCGGTGTCCTTTCCCAGTGACAGCAGGGGCAGCAAGGCACGTATTGTATTGTTGCCATCGAGGATAAAAAGATGGGGTTTATATCATACTGCTTGAGTTTATCCCTCTACATCATGTCATCTTGCCTAATGCATTACTCTGTTCTTATGAACATAATACTCTAGATGCATTCTGGATAGCGGTTGATGTGTGGAGTAATAGTAGTAGATGCAGAATTGTTTCGATCTACTTGTCGTGGATGCGATGCCTATATACATGATCATGCCTAGATATTCTCATAACTATGCACTTTTCTATCAATTGCTTGATAGTAATTTGTTCACCCACCGTAATACTTATGCTATCTTGAGAGAAGCCACTAGTGAAACCTATGGCCTCCTACTGGATTGATACCTTGGTTCTCAAAAACTGAGGGAAATACTTACGCTACTTTGCTGCATCACCCTTTCCTCTTCAAGAGAAACCAACGCATGCTCAAGAGATGGAGTAGTGCTAGGGGAGAGGGAGATGAGGTGAGGCATGCTAATGTGCTATACAATGGCGGTGACAGGCTGCATAGTGCACAAGGTGAGGCTGACTTTGGTAACCTGAACACACCGCCTGGACTACTACTAGTAGTAGTAGTAGTAGGAACATGAGTACTCCAGTACTGTATAGCGGAAATAGGTCTCCCGTGCTAGCATGCCTCTGTGTTCACTTCATCCTCCAGGTATGATCCATATTGCGAGCAGAACCAAATACTCATGCATGCAAAAGCGTGAAGAAGGGCCTTTTCTATTTTGAGGATAACCGTGTATTCCTTAACTCGAGAATGTTGTGTCTCCCACGCACGCACCAATATCGATCTGAACCAGATACGACACATTTTTTATCTGTTTCCATAGGTCCCACCTATCAGGGAAGGTGCAGAAATAAAAAGGAATCATAGAATGTCTCGCCACGGTGATTCGGAAGAGTGACCTCAACTAGCTAGTGGCACACTTAGTGCTAGAAGGATGGGCACGTACATGAACAAGTACTACTCCTCAATTGATGTCTACTACACAACCTTGTTCTTGTAGATGTTGTTGGGACTCCAAGTACAGAGGTTTGTAGGACAGTAACAAATTTCCCTCAAGTGGATGACCTAAGGTTTATCAATCCATGGGAGGCATACGATGAAGATGGTCTCTCTCAAGCAACCCCACAACCAAATAACAAGGAGTCTCTTGTATCCCCAACACACCCAATACAATGGTAAATTGTATAGGTGCACTAGTTCGGCAAAGAGATGGTGATACAAGTGCAATATGGATAGTAGATATGGATTTTTTGTAATCTGAAATTATAAAAACAGAAAGGTCACTAGTAATAAAAGTGAGCTAAAATGGTTTTGCAATGCTTGGAAACAATGCCTAGGGTTCATACTTTCACTAGTGCAAGTTCTCTCAACAATAATAACAGAATTGGATCATATAACTATCCCTCAACATGCAACAAAGAGTCACTCCAAAGTCACTAATAGCGGAGAACAAACGAAGAGATTATTGTAGGGTAGGAAACCACCTCAAAGTTATTCTTTCCAATCAATCCATTGGGCTATTCCTATAAGTGTCACAAATAGCCCTAGAGTTCGTAGTAAAATAACACCTTAAGACACACATCAACCAAAACCCTAATGTCACCTAGATACTCCAATGTCACCTCAAGTATCCACGGATATGATTATACGATATGCATCACACAATCTCGGATTCATCTATTCAACCAACACAAAGAACTTCAAAGATTGCCCCAAAGTTTCTACCAGAGAGTCAAGACGAAAATGTGTGCCAACCCCTATTGTAACACCCCGAGAATCACGCTACAGTAATCTTTCCCCAATGGTGGTCATGTCATCATGATTACTATGCAATTTTACCACTTAATAAAATCAAAGTCAAAATTCAAATTAAGTTGCAAGTTAAATTATTATTTCTTCGATCAGTAAAACGAAAATGTTCGGCGAGTTGAAAATTCACTAAGTATTTATCATATAGAAACCAACATTTTATAAAATGATTTAATGCCCAAAATAAAGTAAAATAGTGGCCAATACAATATTTAATTGCATTTTAAATTTATAAAAGTCCCAGACTATTTTAAGAGCCTCCCAAACCATTTTATGGCAGTGCCTAAGTTTGCATTGTAAATTATACCAAAGTCTCTTATTTTACAAAACCTATATGCGGTATGCAAAACAAAAACTATAAAAGAAAAACAGAAAGGAAACTACAAAAACAAAAGGAGTAGAAGAAGAAAACAAAAGAAATGGCCCAGGTGGCCTGGGAGGAGCCCAGCCCACGCCCCACTCACCTCCCTCCTCGCTACAGGGCAGGGAGGGGGTCGTGGCGAGCATCTGGCCGCCGTGGTCGTGCCTCGGCTGCGTGGCGGCCATCCCGCCCTCCTCAACGCCCTACAAGGCCGCCCCTGCCCCCTTTTCCTCTTCCCCGAAACACTAGCATCCCCCCAGATCCCCTTCCTCTATGTCCGAGACCTCGTCGCCGTGCCTTCGTCGATCTCGCGGCCACCGACTCCCCATCGCCACATCGCCATGTCCATGAGGTTCTCCGTCGACTGCTTCATCATCTCCATCACCGGATCGAGCTCGGGGAGCCACACCGACGACGCCCCCGTCTTCTTCTTCGCCCACGGCCACCGCGGCCATCGCCGTCGATCTCCACCACCGACGCCTCCCGGCCCTCCTCGAGCTCGCCCCACGCTCACTGTGAGCCCCCTCCGTCGCCCCCCCTGTTTTCCCCTTTTTATCCGTCGTAGTCCGCCGCTTCCGAGCCTCCGGCACGCCCCGAGTCCGCTCCCATGTGAGCTCACCACGACCCCCTGCACACCCCGCGCGCGCCCGTCCGCCCAAGCCCATGGCCGTCATCGCCTGGGCGCTCACCTGCACCCCCGCGCGAGGCCTCCCTGCCTGCCTTTGCCTCGCCCGGGCCCACCTCCGCTCGCGTCCGCCATGGCCGCCGCTCCCTGCTACACGCCATCCCCGCTCGCCCCTGTCCGTCGTGGGCACAGCCCGCCTGCCGCTGCTGCTTCGTATTGCTGTCTCTACTGCTTGCTTTTACTATGCTGATGCTTTGCTTGCTGCCACCGCCGCTCGTTGTCGTTGCTACCTGCTGCTACTGCCTCAACGCCCCTGCCGCTGCTGATGCTCGTTGACTGCTGCTGCTCTTGCTTCCTACTACTGCTTATTGCTGCTGTACCCACTAGTTGCCGCCGCCGCAGCTCCGTGCTTATGCTGCTACCTCCGGCTGTGGCTGTTACTGGCCATGGCCAAGGACATGGCCGTGGTGTGTGTGAGTGTGATGTGTGTGTAAGCAGCGTGGTGTGTGTGAGTGTGTTGTGTGATTGTGTGTGGCCGGCCCTTGTTTGACTAGTACAGATTAGGATTTAAATTAGTAGATCAATTAGCCTAATGGTCAGATGACATGTGGGCTCCATTTGATTAGGTTAATTTTTATTAATTTGGCTAGGTGTAGCCTATGGCATGTGGGCCATACGCCCTGTTGACTGGTCAACCTTTGACTGGGTCAACCCAGTCCCCTAGCCCCACATGTCAGCCTCTTCGGGTGTGTACACAGTGGGTACACATAGCAATTTCCCTATTTAATTCGAATTAGCAGTAATTCCAAAAGATACTAAAATCTTTGAAAATTAATAGAAATTAAACCGTAACTTCGATGAAAATGTTTTCTACATGAAAGTTGCTCAGAAAAATGTAACGAATTCGAATTCGCGGTCCATTTACCTGTCAGATGCCTCTAACTATCTGAACATGGAACATTTCCCCTCTGGTCATCTGTCTGACACAGGTTCGGAACCGGGAAAACATTTCCGGTTGTTTCCCCCCTTCACCTATATCGCGTAGTATTGCGTTAGAGCACCCTTAGCTCTGTTTGTTGACTTGTCATGTATCTTGTTTGCTTTATATTTACTGTTTCTCCCCCTCTTCTCTCCGATAGACCCCAAGACCGATGCTGCCCCTGTGATCAACTACGTTGATGCTGACCCCTCCTTGCCAGAGCAACCAGGCAAACCCCCTTTTTGATCATCTTGATATCGCCCATTTCATTCTCTCATGCTTGCATTAGATTTTGCTATTGTTATTGATTGCTCCTATTCTGATGCATAGCCTGCTTTTGTAACCTGCTTATTTTTACTTATCTGCTTATCCTAAACTGCTTAGTATAGGTTGGTTAGTGATCCATCAGTGACCCCCCCACCTTGTCCTTGTTTGCCCCTGCTTCATCATCGAAGACCCAATCAACGGGATCGAAGACTAGGCCCCGGCACCGCACATCACTTCCCCTTAGTTACTCGACACTACTGGGTTCCTATCGAGTGCCGAGGGTGAGACCTCTCCAGCACTTCTGATGTTAACCCTGTAGTGTAGTTATTCGGTCGTGGTCATCGAGGGTGATTCCGCCTTAACCACTTTCGATACGACTCTGTCGTGCAACCCCTCAAGTGTGAACCTCGGGTGTGGTTCCTCTTACGTTCACCTTGATGATTACATCGAATGGAATTCACTGGGGGTGATTCCTCGGGTTTTTCCCTTGATGTTTGGACACATAGATACTTGTACTTTACAGCTGTTACTTGGAGAGGCGGGTCGACCCTGAGGGGTACCTGTCGGTGTCAAAACCGACGGATCTCGGGTAGGGGGTCCCGATCTGTGCATCAAGGCTGACGGTAACAAGAAGTAAGAGACACAGATGTTTACCCAGGTTCGGGCCCTCTCGATGGAGGTAAAACCCTACTTCCTGCTTGATTAATATTGATGATATGGGTAGTACAAGAGTGGATCTACCACGAGATCGTAGAGGCTAAAACCCTAGGAGCTAGCCTATGATGGTATGAATGTAATTGTGATCGGCCTTCTAAGGACCAACCTCTCTAGTTTATATAGACACCGGAGGGGGCTAGGGTTTACATGGAGTCGGTTACAAGGAAGGAAATATAATATCTGAATCGCCAAGCTTGCCTCCCACGCCAAGGAAAGTCCCATCCGGACACGGGCCGAAGTCTTGAGTCTTGTATCTTCACGCTTCAATAGTCCGGACGTTGTACACAGTCCGGCAGTCCGGATACCCCCTAATCCAGGACTCCCTCAGTAGCCCCTGAACCAGGCTTCAATGACGATGAGTCCAGCGCGCAGTATTGTTTTCGGCATTACAAGGCGGGATCCTCCTCCGAATACTCCAAAATACCTGTTACGATGAATAGTGTCCGGTCTCTAATCAATGTTGTGCTCCTCATCTTCAGCGCCTCAGTAATGACCATCTCCACGTGTCGAGCGAATGCGAGGAGTCAAGGCATTTTTGCATTTGCCACCCTCGATCCTCCGGGCCAACTGTCTATTTGAAGGGACAGGGATTCTCAGATCCAAACCTCACTCTCCTCCCTTGAGCTAGCATCCTAGAGCGCTTCGGGAAAAGCCATGGCCGGCCGTCGCAGCTCTTCTGCTTGCCCTCCTCGCTCTAAGTCGGGGGATTGGGGAGAGTGCTCAGTTCCTCATAGCCGCTTGGTGAAGTTACAAACTCAAGGGTTACTTCCACCGGCATTCATAGTCTCCGTCCGAGCTGGAATAGCTACTTACGACGGAGGGGAACAAGCTGAGGGATCTCCCAACCCGTCTCCGGAGGAGCGAATATGCCTCATCTCGCATCTGCTGAGAGGCGTCGGATTTCCTATCCACCAGTTTCTCCGCGGGCTCCTGGAGTTCTATGGCCTCCAGTTACACAATCTTACCCCAGCCTCCATTCTGCACATAGCGGGGTATGTCGCCCTATGCGAGCTGTTTTTAGGCTGCGAACCACACTTCGGATTATGGAGGAAGCTGTTTTGCCTTGTCCCCGCACCCAGGGGGAGTCCCTGTATCAAGTGGGCAGTGCCAAAGTATGGCACATTGCCGAGACCAGATACCTGTCCGGCACTCCTGAGAATGCACCAGAAAACTGGCCTTCAGAGTGGTTCTATATAAATGACGTTCCCTTCTGGATCCAGTCCGGAGGGGTCTCCCCAAGTTCAGCAACGCCTCATCGAGGGCACGCCTAAGCTGGCGTCCCCGGGGCCCTCAAGAAGAGGACACACGGGAGATATTCCTCCTAATGAACAGGATAAAGTTGCTAGCCAAGTCCGGACTTGCGATTGTTGAGGTCATGGCAATATGCATAAAGCGAGGAGTGCATCCGCTTCAATATCGGGGGAAGCCCATGTGGCATTACAACAGGGAAGATGACGCCACCCGATGTGGTCATAAGGGTCCGGACTCCGCTGCCGCTTTGGCAAGGATTTTGTCCGATTTGTACAAAGGGGAAGAGGAGGAGTTCCTTCGTATACAAACGCGGGACGGATTTTCCATGTACAACCCCCCAGAATGGGTAAGTTGCCATTCTTTTCCCAGTTTCATTTACTCTATTGTACTTCTGCTAAGATTACTTGCATCAATGCCTCTGAGCAGGAACTGAGGAGGGTCGTGGAAGGAATCTCCAGCCCCTTCCCGCAACCAGAGGACCCTGGAACGACCCTAGATCCAGGACTCAAAGTAGATCTGGATATTACCGTGGAGCTTGTCAATGGAGTATTTTATCAGGCGAGCTGGGACGATGCCCTAGTGGCCATTACAGCCGACTCCCCTGGACTGCTTCCTACGTCGCATGTAAGCTGAGCTAAAAAACCCTATCCTCCGAAGAGGACTTTCTCCAGGTATTATAGTTTACCTTTGAGGCGTCGCTCTATTTGCAGAAACGACGGCCGGAGCGAGGGGCCGAGCCCTTAGGGACTCGTCAACCACGGGAGTCCGGATCGGGCAGGCTCAAGAGGAAGGCGGTGCGGGCTGACACACCGCTGCAGAGGTAAAGTCATAGCCTGTCTCGCTGTCATAGAATTTGAAATATGACAGCGACCTTTGTGTCTGGCAGGAAGAGGAATAACCGGGCTATATCCGGAAACCCCACCAACCATGCCTCCACCAGCCGGGTTCCAGAACCGGCTTCGGGGGCGGAGGTGGATGCGGGGCCAGCACCGCATAGCTCCCCGACGGAGGGTGCGGATATGTGCTCGGCCACGAACTCCGAAGTGGAGAGCACCATGAACCATCGACGCCGGAGGGCCGTGCTCCGGCACAACATCTTTTCTGAAGAGGCTTTTAATGCCTTCAATTCGGCGGACGCATATGTCCGAGTCGCTCGAGGCGGGCTTGCCCAAGCGACAAGCCAGTATACCAAAGACATACGGGTAAGTGATTTTGATAAGTATGCCTAGCAGTAGCCCCTGAGATTTAGAATAGTTGGGACAACTGTTTGAAGGATCAATATACCCACAGGTCCTTGTGGACAAGAATGAACAATTGGCGCGGGAGCTGGAGGCCTGCAAGGCCCAATTATCCGATGCGGTAGCCAAGTTAGAGGGATCCCGAAAGGCCCCTGGCAGTAATATTTGTCTCCATTATACACAAATGCGCTAGTTAATAGATAGCTGGTGCGGTTGGTCTAACAGTAAGTTCTATAGACAATCCTAGAGTGAATCCGAATGGCGCAGTGGGTGACGACTCGCATCTCCAATGACAACTAAAGGCCGGTGAGCGCATCCTTACGCAGGTGACACAAGAGAAGAACAAGCTTCATGATGCCAATATTCGTCTGGACGTGGAATTAAAGGACGTCCGTGCACAACTGGCAGACTACGTGAAGGAGAACAAAAAACTTCGACGCGACATTTATGGTAAGAGCTCAAGCGAACTGTTTGATATTTCGGCGAGGAAGTTTATTAAAAAGATTTTTCCTTGCAGGAATGTTAACGGGTCGCCCTGAAGAGGAGATGCCCTCATCTGCAGGTGATTTGCTGCAAGAACTGTCGCAGATGCACGAACGTGCTCGGCAGGTGATGCATGGCGTTGCTCAGGCCCTGTGGCCATCAAGCCTTCTACCGAATGGCATGGGGGATCTTGCGGACCTGCTTCAAGGAGCCCGACGGCGCTTCCGTCTGTGGAAGATATCAGCCTACCGGCAAGGAGCAAGAGAAGCCTAGGCAATGGTGAAGACGCGCTACACCAAGCTGGACCCGAACCATATGGCCGAAGTCGGACCGGCGGGGCCCGATGGGCAAGAATTTCCCGTGAGCCTGGTATATGACCAGGTGGCGTTAGCCGCTAAGTATTCTCAGCGGGATTGTAGGCTAGATAGCCTGTTAGATGGTATAGAGGAGGAATACAATCAGTCTCAGTGACTGTGTAATTTAATTGACATAAGTAGCCTCTAGCCGGATTGAAATCATTTGTCATGGCGGACCTTTTCGCTTCAGCCCCCAGATCCTATAGTCCGGGGTGTGTCCGAATACCCGCTCGGTTATATAAAAACCGGGGTATGCATGAAGACCAGGCGTAGGGGTCATAGGTGCTTGAACAGACAAGTACCCAACTAGTTATGTTATATTGCATGGATAGTAAGGAACATCTTCCAGGGAGAATAGTTCCGTTAGGGGTTCCTTTCCCTAGGTATCCATGTGTCGATGCACATGTCCGGATGGCGCGCGGTGGCGCGGGATACAAAGCTTCTGGGGTTCTTTATTGTGACCAACGAATACATCCTTTGTTCACCGATCAAATATTCTCTTAAGGAAACTAGCTTTCGGCTTCACCCAGTCTGAGGTACACATCCGGCTCAACCGACAGTAACAATCACAGAGGTGCTCCCCTTATGCCCTAGCAGAATTAACGGGAACATAGGGCATAAACACAAGAGCCAGGCAACCCAGCTTGGCCACATCTTAAGTCATATCGATGCATATAATGGTGAAGAAAAGGCACATATGGAAAAAGAATGCATATGTGATGTGCAAAAGGCCATTAAAGTAATTATGTCTAGCTTCCGAATAGGAAGCCCCCAGATACAGCTTGCACACATGGTACGACCGGGATAATCCAGAAATCCGCATTGTATTAAACACCTTGTGTGATAGGAAAGAGAGTCGAGAAAGGGGAGGAACGGAGGTGGAGCATAATTAAAAAGGAGGGTTGAGGAGACGAACACTGTGTTCAGCGTTAGGCGTAGAATCTCTGGAGTCTAGCCGCGTTTCACGGGTTCAGCTCGAGTCTGTTATCAGATGTGTTACGTAGGCGGTACGCTCCTCCGGTTAGAACTTTGTCTATGACAAAGGGGCCTTCCCATCTGGGTTTGAGTTTGTCCTTCTTCTCCGGTAGGCGTAGAGCGAGCTCGCCAATACTGTAGGTTTTGGCCCGCACTTCTCGGCTTTGATATCGCCGAGCCTGCTGCTGATTGAATGCGGAACGGGCTTTTGTGACATCGGACTCCTCCTCCAGGGTATCCAAGTCATCCTGCCGATCTAACTCGGCTTCCTTCTCTTCATACATGCGTACGCATGGCGAATCATGTATTATGTCGCAGGGTAGTACTGCTTCCGCGCCGTACACCATAAAAAATGGTGTGTATCCGATGGTTCGATTCGGTGTGGTCCGCAGCCCCCAGAGTACGGAGTCGAGCTCCTCTACCCAGTGTGTATCCGATTCTATTAAAGATCGCACTAGTCTGGGTTTGATGCCGCTCATAATGAGACCGTTTGCCCGTTCGACCTGGCCGTTTGTTTGAGGGTGGTAGACGGAAGCGCAGTCGAGCTTAATGCCCATTTTGCCGCACCAAGTTTTCACTTCGTCGGCTGTGAAATTTGAGCCATTATCAGTGATGATGCTGTGGGGGACACCGTATCGGTGTACGACCCCGGATAAGAAGTCTATTACTGGTCTGGATTCGACCGTTTTAACTGGTTTGGCTTCGATCCATTTGGTGAATTTGTCCATCATGACCAATAAGTATTTTTTCTTATGGCTTCCCCCTTTAAGTGGTCCGACCATATCCAGCCCCTAGACCGCGACGGGCCAAGTTATGAGGATTGTTTGGAGAGCGGTAGGGGGCATATGACTCTGATTGGCGAAGAGCTGGCAGCTGACGCAACGTTGGACAAGGTCATGCGCGTCTGCTCGGGCCGTCGGCCAATAGAAGCCTGTACGGAAGGCTTTGCTGACTAGCGCTCGAGCTGCGGCGTGGTGTCCGCCCAGTCCGGCATGGATTTCAGTCAGGAGTTGCCGCCCTTCCTCTTCGGAGATGCACCTTTGGAGCACTCCGGTCGCACTTTTCTTGTAGAGTTCCCCTTCGTGGACTTTGTAAGCTTTAGAGCGTCGAACTATGCAGCGTGCTTCATTTTGGTCTTCGGGGAGCTCCTGCCTATTTAGGTAGGCCAAGAAAGGCTCGGTCCACGGGGCGATTACGGCCATGATCTCGTGGGCCGAAGAAGTTATTTCGGTGGCAGAGCCTCCGATTATGTCTGATGGTTCGGGGTCTAGGGGTGTATTCGGATCCGTGTTGGTATTGCCGGACTCCCCTTCCCATACTACGGATGGCTTGAACAACCTTTCCAGGAATATATTGGGTGGGACAGGGTCGCGTTTAGCGCCGATGCGGGCGAGGACGTCCGCCGCTTGGTTGTTTTCTCGAGCCATATGGTGGAATTCGAGCCCCTCGAACCGAGCTGACATTTTGAGGGCGGCATTACGATAGGCCGCCATTTTCGGATCCTTGGCATCAAAGTCTCCATTTATTTTTGATATTGCGAGGTTCGAATCCCCGCACACTTCCAGGCGTTGGATGCCCATAGAGACTGCCATCCGAAGACCATGCAACAGAGCCTCGTATTCGGCTGCATTGTTGGAGTCTGTGTATAATATTTGTAGGACGTATTGGACCGTGTCCCCGGTGGGAGATGTCAGGAATACCCCTGCTCCCAGTCCGGCCAGCATTTTGGAGCCGTCAAAGTGCATGATCTAGTTAGAGTATGCGCCATACTCTTTAGGGAGTTCGGCTTCTGTCCATTCAGCGACAAAGTCACCCAGTACTTGCGACTTGATGGCTTGCTGTGGTTTGTATATTATGTCGAACGGCAGGAGCTCGATAGCCCATTTAGCAATCCGGCCCGTAGCGTCACGGTTATTAATTATGTCATTGAGTGGTACTTCAGAGGCCACGGTAATCGAACACTCTTGAAAGTAGTGTCTTAGCTTCCGGGATGCCATGAAGACCGCGTATGCTATTTTCTTATAGTGCGGGTATCGGAATTTGCATGGGGTGAGGACCGTGGATACGTAATAAACCGGCTTTTGAAGCGGGAATTTGTATCCGTCTACCTGTCGTTCGACGACGAGCACTGCGCTTACCACTTGATGTGTCGCAACTATGTATAGTAGCATAGGTTCGCCGATATTTGGCGCTGTTAGGACTGGATTACTGGCCAATAAGGTCTTTATCTCATTGAGTCCGGCCGCGATTGCTTCCATCCATACAAAGTGTTCGGTGCGCCGAAGGAGGCGGTAAAGAGGCAATGCCTTTCTCCTAGCCTGGATATAAAGCGGCTCAAAGTGGCCACGCATCCAGCTAGCTTCTTGATGTGCTTGAGGTCTGTTGGTATAGCTAACTGTGACAGAGCTCGGATTTTTGCTGGATTCGCTTCGATTCCTCTATTGGAAACAATGAAGCCCAGCAGCTTCCCAGAGGGGACACCAAAAACGCATTTTTCCGGATTCAACTTGATGTCGTATGTCCAGAGGTTATCGAATGTGAGCCTCAAGTCATCTATTAAGGTTTTGACGTGTCTAGGTTTTATGACCACGTCGTCCACATGTGCTTCCACTGTTTTACCAATTTGTTTTTCCAGGCATGTTTGAATCATGCGTTGATAGGTTGTGCCGGCATTCTTGAGGCCGAAGGGCATAGTGTTGAAGCAAAAGGGGCCATATGGCATTATAAAAGATGTTGCAGCTTTGTCAGACTCTGCCATCTTTATTTGATGGTATCTGGAGTATGCATCGAGAAAACACAGCGAGTCGTGTCCATCTGTGGCATCGATGATTTGATCGATGCGAGGGAGGGGAAAGGGATCCTTGGGGCAAGCCTTGTTGAGGTCTTTGAAGTCGACGCATAAGTGCCACGATTTTTCCTTTTTTGGTACCATTACCAAATTTGCCAGCCAATCCGGATGTTTAATATCTCTGATGAATCCGGCCTTGAGCAGCTAGGCTAGCTCTTCTTCCATGGCTTGCCGTTTGGGTTCTGAAAACCGCCTTAGGGTCTGTTTGACCGGTTTGTATCCCTTTAGTATATTGAGGCTGTGTTCGGCCAGTCGGCGTGGGATGCCTGGCATATCCGAAGGGTGCCAGGTGAAAATATCCCAATTCTCGCGTAAGAAATCTCGCAGTCTGGCATCCATCACGGGGCTCAACTGTGTCCCAATGGATGCTGTCTTCGTGGGATCCGTTGGATGGACCTGGAATTTGACTATCTCGTCTGCAGGTTTAAATGAGGTGGACTTGGGTCGTTTGTCGAGTATCACGTCGTCCCTATCCACGGTGGCCCGCAGTGTCATTAAATCTTCGGCTGCTAGGGCTTCAGATAATGCTTCCAGGGCTAGTGCTGCGGTTTTGTTTTCGGCGCGAAGTGCGACGTCCGGATCACTAGCTAGAGTGATGATTCCGTTGGGCCCGGGCATTTTAAGCTTCATGTACCCGTAATGGGGTACGGCTTGAAAGCTTGTAAACGCGTCCCGCCCTAGAAGGGCGTGGTATCCACTGCTGAAGGGAGCCACTTGGAATGTGATATCTTCGGACCTATAATTCTCCGGGGTGCCGAATACCACATCGAGTGTGATTTTTCCCGCGCACCGCGCTTCCCACGTAGGGATGATTCCCCTGAAGGTGGTACCGCTTTGCTCAATGCGGCCTTTATCAATTTCCATTTTGTTGAGCGTTTCTTCATAGATCAAGTTTAACCCGCTTCCGCCGTCCATGAGTACTTTGGTGAGCCGGAAGCCGTCCATGATTGGGCTAAGGACCAGCGCGGCCGGTGCCCGGACAGTCTGGAATCGAGGTTCAGCAGTGGCATTGAAAGTTATAGCAGTGTCGTTCCAGGGGTTTATCTTTGCCACATGGCAGATATCCGCAGAGCTTCGGTGAGCTCTCTTGCGCCGTTGTTTGAGGCGAAAGTCTCGAAGACTGTTAGTACCGTATTGTGTCCACTGGCAGGATGTTGTTCCGCTTTATGGCTTACAAGAAGATCCTCGCCACTTTTTGCCACCTGCCGGAGTATCCAACATGCTCTAAGGCTATGAGTTGGTATTATATCCGGCGTACTGTGGAGCTTACATGGCCCGTCGAGCCATTCTTCCAGTACGGATCCCCGCCCTGGGGTGGGCTTTGGTTTCTTGGGGATTGGATCGGACGTCCTATGAGAGTTCGTCCGTTTAGTTCGGACAAAGGTCTTGGTGAGAGCGGTACCATCCCAAAATTCTGTTTGGGTCTTCCAAGCGCTCTCCATCGCATAGTACTTATGTACTGTGGTTGCCAGGTCCGCGAAATGTATTATTTTGCGGCGGCTTATAGCATTGAGGAGCCCTTCGCCCGTGTAGTTTTTGCAGAAGAGTGAGACCATGTCCTCCTCGCGGCAGTCCTTAACCTTGTTGAGCGCAAGGAGGAATCTGGCCCAGTAATGATGTACCGTCTCCTGGGGCTCTTGCCTGATGCGTGAGAGACAGTTTAAGTCCAAATAAGTGTTGTTAGCCGAATCCGGATTATGATCCGATCTAACACCCGAGGGCGCGGGCGGTTCCAAGCCCAACAGCCCGGAATCCGGAGCGCTACCCAATTCCTTCGGCCCAATGCCCGATTCTAAGTCCGGGACCTGGGGCAGGTTGTCCTCTGAGCAAATCTTTGGCTCAAGGAGTTCGGCTATCCGAACATAATTCATCCTCAAGGTTGGGGGATGATCCACGCATGGTTCTTCCACAATCGCTATCTCATGGGTGGCTGGCGGGGATCTGATGTCCCTTCGGTCGGGTTTAAGCCCAATCCGGTCATAGTTCGTAGCGACTCCCAGAGCGGCGATGTGATCCAAGAGTTCATTAAAGAAGGAGAGCTCCATTGGATCCATCTGTTCGGCAAGTTCCGAACTGACCCGAAGGTTATGACTGATGATCCGAGAGGCCATCGTCGGCTCTGTCACCGACGGGGCAGCCATGATAAAGCCGCCGAGCCGGAGCGTCTGGCCTACAACCAGAGCTCCCTCCGAAGTAATGTCGTCCTTGAAGATGAGTCAAGCCATCAAGCCTTGCGGCGACGTCACAGAGGAACTCTCAATGAAAGCACCAATGTCGGTGTCAAAACCGGCGGATCTCGGGTAGGGGGTCCCGATCTATGCGTCAAGGCTGATGGTAACAAGAAGTAAGGGACACAGATGTTTACCTAGGTTCGGGCCCTCTCGATGGAGGTAAAACCCTACTTCCTGCTTGATTAATATTGATGATATGGGTAGTACAAGAGTAGATCTACCACGAGATCATAGAGGCTAAAACCCTAGGAGCTAGCCTATGATGGTATGAATGTAATTGTGATCGGCCTTCTAAGGACCAACCTCTCCGGTTTATATAGACACCGGAGAGGGCTAGGGTTTACATGGAGTCGGTTACAAGGAAGGAAATATAATATCCGGATCGCCAAGCTTGCCTCCCACGCCAAGGAAAGTCCCATCCGGACACGGGCCGAAGTCTTGAGTCTTGTATCTTCACGCTTCAATAGTCCGGACGTTGTACACAGTCCGGCAGTCCGAATACCCCCTAATCCAGGACTCCCTCAGTACCCGCGAGTGATGTGGAGACGGGTTGACCTGGAGGGTGCCCGCGAGATAATTACGAGGCGTGACCGGGCATTCCTAGCCCTTGCCGCAAGTCCTCGAGACTGGGCAACGGGGTCACCTCTTTCATGAGTCTTTGCTTGTTACCGCGCGTTCCTAATCCACTACGATTTGGATATTTGATCCGAGGGGCCTCTGGCCTGATAGCACTAACCATCACGTGGGCATAGTATGGGCGTTCTGTGTCGTATACATCAGCCGAAGCTTAATAGACGTCAGCGACTGAGCGGCGCGCGCCGGGTTGGACTGGTAAGCTCCTGCCTTTTTTAAGGAGGTAGCTAGGTCTGCTCACCGGCCACCCTCGCAATGTGCAGGAGTTCCCAGGGAGATGGCCCATGAACCCTGGGAGCATAGGTTTAGTCCAGCGTGCTGACCTCTCTATTAAGCCTAGGTCGGGTTGCGGCGTATTGTTTGGCAGAGGCCGGGCATGACCCAGGAAAGTGTGTCCGGCCAGAGTTAATTGAGCGTGGTGGGTAAGTTGGTGCACCCCTGCAGGGAAGAAAACATCTATCGATAGCCTGTCCTACGGTAATGAACACTTGGAGTTGTATCCCGACGATACAATTAGAACTGGATACTTGAGATGAGACATGGATATGAGAAATGGATAGTATGGCTCTGGGATTGCTTTCTCGCGGCGAGTCGAGAAAGGATCTCTGGCCGAGGTTGATAACACTACTACTACTTTAGTTTATGCTACTCTACTCCCTCCTGTTTGCTGCAAGATGGTGGTTTCCAGAAGATGCTAGTCTTCGATAGGACTAGGCCTTCTCTCTATTCTGGCATTTCTGCAGCCCAGTCCACATATACGGCCTTCCGTTGATAATGTCGCATATGTAGTGTAGATCCTTGCTTGCGAGTACTTTGGATGAGTACTCACGGTTGCTTTGCTCCCCCTTTTCCCCCTTTCTTTTTCTTTCTGGTTGATGCAACCAGATGTCGGAGCCTAGGAGCCAGATGCCACCGCCGATGCCTACTACTACGTGGAGACCGCCGACGACCAGGAGTAGTTAGGAGGCTCCCAGGCAGGAGGCCTTGCCTTTTCGATCGATGTTGTTTTTGTGCTAGCCTTCTTAAGACAAACTTGTTTAACGCATGTCTGTACTCAGATAATGTTGCTTCCGCTGACTCTTGTGTATTCGAGCTTATGTATTCGAGCCCTCGAGGCCCTGGCTTGTAACCTAAAGCTTGTATTATTTTAATTTTTGTCTGGAGTTCTGTTGTGATATCTTCCCGTGAGTCCTTGATCTTGACCCTACATATTTGCGTGTATGATTAGCGTACGATCGAATAGATTACCAAGGTCACAGAACCCGCAAGTTGATCACCAAAACATACATCAAGTGAATCAATAGAATACCCCATTGCCACCACGGGTATCCCATGCAAGACATACATCAAGTGTTCTCAAATCCTTAAAGACTCAATCCGATAAGATAACTTCAAAGGGAAAACTCAATCCATTACTATAATAGCAAAGCTTGCGGTACATCAAGATCATGCCATATCAAGAACACGAGAGAGAGAGAGAGAGAGAGAGAGATCAAACACATAGCTACTGGTACATACCCTCAACCCCGAGGGTGAACTACTCCCTCCTTGTCATGGAGAGCGCCGGAATGATGAAGATAGCCACCGATGATGACTCCCCCCACCGGCTGGGTGCCGGAACAGGGTCCCGATTGATTTTTCGTGGCTATAGAGGCTTGCGACAACGGAACTCCTGATCTAGGTTTATTTCTGGGGGTTTCTGTATTTATAGGATTTTTTGGTGTCGGTCTGACGGCAGGGGGTCTCCGAGTCATCCACGAGATAGGGGGGCACGCCCTCCACCCTCGTGGATGCCTTGGGACTCTTCTGGCCCAACTCTTTTACTCGGGGGCTTCTTTTGGTCCACAAAAGTCATCAAAAATTGGCACGTCAATTGGTCCACAAAATATTCAAATCATGCACAACCCTGGTTTCAGCCAAGCAATTGTTTCATACTTCAGTATTCTCAAAACTTTTTCAACTTTCACCCAATACATAAGCATGAGCCATGGACATAACACTATAGGTGGAATAGAATGGTGGTTGTGGAGAAGACAAAAAAGAGGAGGTAGTCTCACATCAACTAAGTGTATCAACGGGCTATGGAGATGCCCATCAATAGATATCAATGTGAGTGAGTAAGGATTTCCATGCAACAGATGCACTAGAGCTATAAGTGTATGAGAGCTCAAAAAGAAACTAAGTGGGTGTGCATCCAATTCGCTTGCTCACGAAGACCTAGGGCATTTGAGGAAGCCCATCGTTGGAATATACAAGCCAAGTTCTATAATGGAAAATTCCCACTAGTATATGGAAGTGACAAAATAAGAGACTCCCTATCATGAAGATCATGGTGCTACTTTGAAGCACAAGTGTGGAAAAAGGATAGTAGCATTGACCCTTCTCTCTTTTTCTCTAATTTTTTTGTCTCTTTTTTGATTGGCTTCTTTGCCCCTTTTTGATTGGATTCTTTGGCCTCTTTTTATTATTTCCTCACATGGGACAATGCTCTAATAATGATGATCATCACACTTTTATTTACTTACAACTCAAGAATTACAACTCGATACTTAGAACAAAATATGACTCTATATGAATGCCTCCGGTGCTGTATCGGGATGTGCAACGAATCAAGAGTGACATGTATGAAAGAATTATGAATGGTGGCTTTGCCACAAATACGATGTCAACTACATGATCATGCAAAGCAATATGACAATGATAAAGCGTATCATAATAAACAGAATGGTTGAAAGTTGCATGGCAATATATCTCGGAATGGCTATGGAAATGCCATAATAGGTAGGTATGGTGGCTGTTTTGAGGAAGGTAATGGTGGTTGTATGGTACCGGCGAAAGTTGCACGACACAAGAGAGACTAGCAATGGTGGAAGGGTGAGAGTGCATATAATCCAAGGACTTAACATTAGTCATAAAGAACTCACATAATTATTGCAAAAATCTATTAGTCATCGAAACCAGGCACTACGCGCATGCTCCTAAGGGAAAGGGTTGGTAGGAGTTAACCATCGCGTGATCCCGACCTCTACACATAAGGAGGACAATCAAAGAGATACCTCATGCTTCAATTTTGTTACACAACGGTTACCATACGTGCATGCTACGTGACTCACAAATCTCAACACAAGTATTTCTCGAATTCACAATTACACCACTAGCATGACTCTAATATCACCATCTTCATATCTCAAAACAATCATAAGGAATCAAACTTCTCATAGTATTCAATGCACTTCATATGAAAGTTTTTATTATATCCCTCTTGGATGCCCATCATATTAGGACTAGATTTAAAACCCAAACAAATTACCATGCTGTTCTAAAAGACTCTCAAAATAATATAAGTGAAGCATGAGAGTTCATCTATTTCTTCAAAATAAAACCACCGTCGTGCTCTAAGAGATATAAGTGAAGCACTAGAGCAAACGACAAACTACTCCAAAAGATTTAAGTGAATATCAATGAGTAGTTAAATAATTATGTAACTATGTGAAGACTCTCTAACATTTAAGAATTTCAGATCTTGGTATTTTATTCAAACAGCAAGCAAAACCTAATAAAATAAAATGGCGCTCCAAGCAAAGCACGTATCATGTGGTGAATAAAAATATAGCTCCAAATAAAGTTACCGATGAACGAAGACGAAAGAGGGGATGCCATCCGGGGCATCCTCAAGCTTAGGCTCTTGGTTGTCCTTGAATATTGCCTTGGGATGCCTTGGTCATACCCAATCTTAGGCTCTTGCCACTCCTTTATTCTATAGTCCATCGAATCTTTACCCAAAACTTGAAAACTTCACAACACAAAACTCGACAGAAAACTCGTAAGCTCCGTTAGTATAAGAAAATAAATCACCACTTAGGTACTATCGTGAACTCATTCTAAATTCATATTGGTATTATATCTACTATATTACAACTTCTCTATGGTTCATACCCTCCGATACTACTCATAGATTCATCAAAATAAGCAAACAACACATAGAAAACAGAATCTGTCAAAAATAGAACAGTCTGTAGTAATATGTAACTCTCGAATACTTATGTAACTCCAAAAATTCTGGAATAAATTTTTGGACGTGAGGAATTTTTCTATTAATGTTCTGCAAAAAGAAACAACTTAAAATCACTCTTTTGTTAAAAATGACAATTATTCTCGTTAGCGCAAAATTTCTGTTTTTTACAGCAAGATCGCATTAACTTTCACCCAAGTCTTCCCAAAGGTTCTACTTGGCACTTTATTGAAACAAAAGATATAAAACATGATTACTACAGTAGCTTAATCATGTGAACACACAAAAATAGTAGGTGTAAATATTGGGTTGTCTCCCAACAAGCGCTTTTCTTTAATGGCTTTTTAGCTAGGCATGATGATTTCAATGATGCTCGTATAAAAGATAAGAACTGAAACATAAAGAGAGCATCATGAAGGATATGACTAACACATTTAAGTCTAATCCACTTCCAATGCATAGGGTTTTTGTGAGCAAACAACTAATGGGAACAAGAATCAACTAGCATAGAAAGGCAAAACAAGCATAACTTCAAGATTTTCAAGACATAGAGAGGAAACTTGATATTATTGCAATTCCTACAAGCATATATTCCTCCCTAATAATAATTTTCAGTAGCATAATGAATGAATTCAACAATATAACCATAACATAAATCATTCTTTTCATGATCTACAAGCATAGAAAATTGACTACTCCCCACATAAGCAAATTTCTTCTCATGAATAGTAGTGGGAGTAAACTCAACATAATGAAAATTAAAATCAAGATGACAAGTTTCATGGTTATCATTACTCTTGATAGCATAAATGTCATCACCATAATCATCATATATAGGAGGCATGCTATAATCACAATATATTTTCTCATCAAAACTTGGGGGACTAAAAATATCATCTTCATAAAACATAGCATCCCCAAGCTTGTGCCTTTGCATATCATTAACATCATGGATATTCAAGGAATTCATACTAACAACATTGCAATCATGCTCACCATTCAAAAATTTAGTGCCAAACATTTTAATGCATTCTTCTTCTAGCACTTGGGCACAATTTTCCTTGCCATATTTTTCACGAAAGACATTAAAAAGATGAAGCATATGAGGCACCCTCAATTCCATTTTTTTGTAGTTTTCTTTTATAAACTAAACTAGTGATAAAACAATAAACAAAAAGATTCGATTGCAAGGTCTAAAGACATACCTTCAAGCACTAACCTCCTCGGCAACGGTGCCAGAAAAGACCTTGATGTCTACTACAAAACCTTCTTCTTGTAGATGTTGTTGGGCCTCCAAGTGCAGAGGTTTGTAGGATGATAACCCACAAGTATAGGGGATCACAACAGTTTTCGGGGGTAGAGTATTCAACCCAAATTTATTGATTCAACACAAGGGGAGCCAAAGAATATTCTCAAGTATTAGCAGTTGAGTTGTCAATTCAACCACACCTGGATAACTTAGTATCTGCAACAAAATATTTAGTAGCAAAGTAGTATGATAATAATAGTAACAGTGGCAAAAAAAAAGATAACAGTTTTGTAGTAATTGTAACAGTAACAACAGTAAAGTAAATAAGCAAAGCACAATATGTGAAAAGCTCGCAGGCATTGGATCAGTGATAGATAATTATGTCGGATGCGATTCCTCATGTAATAGTTATAACATAAGGTGACACAGAACTAGCTCCAATTCATCAATGTAATGTAGGCATGTATTCCGAATATAGTCATACATGCTTATGGAAAAGAACTTGCATGCCATCTTTTGTCCTACCCTCCCGTGGCAGCGGGGTCCTAATGGAAACTAAGGGATATTAAGGCCTCCTTTTAATAGAGTACCAGACCAAAGCATTAACACTTAGTGAATACATGAAGTCCTCAAACTACGGTCATCACCGAGAAGTATCCCGATTATTGTCACTTCAGGGTTGTCGGATCATAACACATAATAGGTGACTATAGACTTGCAAGATAGAATCAAGAACTCACATATATTCATGAAAACATAATAGGTTCAGATATGAAATCATGGCACTCAGGCCCTAGTGATAAGCATTAAGCATAGCAAAGTAATAGCAACATCAATCTCAGAACATAGTGGATACTAGGGATCAAACCCTAACAAAACTAACTCGATTACATGGTAAATCTCATCCAACCATGACCGTCCAGCAAGCCTATGATGGAATTACTCATGCACAACGGTGAGCATCATGAAATTGGTGATGGAGGATGGTTGATGATGATGACAGCGACGAATCCCCCTCTCCGGAGCCCCGAACGGACTCCAGATCAGCCCTCCCGAGAGAGATTAGGGCTTGGCGGCGGCTCCGTATCATAAAATGCGATGAAACTTTCTCTCTGATTTTTCTCTCCGTGAAATGGAATATCTAGAGTTGGAGTTGAGGTCGGTGGAGTAGCAGGGGGCCCATGAGACAGGGGGGCGCCCCCAGGGGGAGGGGGCGCTCCCCCACCCTCGTGGACAGGGTGTGGGCCCCCTGGCCTTGATTCTTTCGCCAGTATTTTTTATATTTTCCAAAAGTTATCTCCGTGGATTTTCAGGTCATTCCGAGAACTTCTGTTTTCTGCACAATAAATAACACCATGGCAGTTCTGCTGAAAACAACGTCAGGTCGGGTTAGTTTCATTCAAATCATGCAAGTTAGAGTCCAAAACAAGGGCAAAAGTGTTTGGAAAAGTAGATACGTTGGAGACGTATCAACTCCCCCAAGCTTAAACCTTTGCTTGTCCTCAAGTAATTCAGTTGATAAACTGAAAGTGATAAAGAAAAACTTTTACAAACTCTGTTTGCTCTTGTTGTTGTAAATATGTAAAGCCAGCATTCAAGTTTTCAGCAAAGATTATGAACTAACCATATTCACAATAACACTTAGGTCACATGTTTACTCATATCAGTGGCATAATCAACTAGCAAGCAATAATAATAAATCTCAGATGACAACACTTTCTGAAAACAATCATAATATGATATAACAAGATGGTATCTCGCTAGCCCTTTCTAAGACCGCAAAACATAAATGCAGACCACCTTTAAAGATCAAGGACTGACTAAACATTGTAATTCATGGTAAAAGAGATCCAGTCAAGTCATACCCAATATAAACTAATAGTAATGAATGCAAATGACAGTGTGCTCTCCAGTGGGTGCTTTTTAATAAGAGGGTGATGACTCAACATAAAAGTAAATAGATAGGCCCTTCGTAGAGGGAAGCAGGGATTTGTAGAGGTGCAAAAGCTCGATTTTAAAATAGAGATGAATAACATTTTGAGCGGTATACTTTCACTGTCAATGCAACAACTATGAGATCTCGATATCTTCCATGCTACATACATTATAGGCGGTTCCCAAACAGAATGGTAAAGTTTATACTCCCCCACCACCAACAAGCATCAATCCATGGCTTGCTCGAAACAATGAGTGCCTCCAACTAGCAACAGCCGTGGGGGAGTTTTGTTTAATTATTTTGATTTGCGTTGATATTTTTGATCATGGGACTGGGCATCCCGGTTACCAGCCATTTTCTCGTGAATGAGGAGCGGAGTCCACTCCCCTTGAGAATAACCCACCTAGCATGGAAGATACAAACATACCTAGTTGATACATGAGCTGCTCGAGCATACAAAACAGAATTTTATTTGAAGGTTTGGAGCTTGGCACATACAAATTTACTTGGAACGATAGGTAAATACCGCATATCGGAAGGTATGGTGGACTCATATGGAATAACTTTGGGGTTCATGGAGTTTGGATGCACAAGCAGTATTCCCACTTAGTACAGGTGAAGGCTAGCAAAAGATTGGGAAGCGATCAACTGAGAGAGTGACACAGTCATGAACATGCATTAAAATTAATCAACACCGAGTGCAAGCATGAGTAGGATATAATCGACCATGAACATAAATATCGTGAAGGCTATGTTGATTTGTTTTCAACTACATGCGTGAACATGTGCCAAGTCAAGTCACTCGAATCATTCAAAGGAGGATACCACCCTATCATACCACATCACAACCATTTTAATAGCATGTTGGCACGCAAGGCAAACCATTATAAGATCCTAGCTAATTAAGCATGGCATAAGCAACTATAATCTCTAATTGTCATTGCAAACATGTTTATTCATAATAGGCTGAATCAGGAACGATGAACTCATCATACCTACAAAAACAAGAGAGGCCGAGTTCATACCAGCTTCTCTCATCCCAACCAGTCCATCATATATCGTCATTGTTGCCTTCCACTTGCACGACCGAACGGTGTGGATAATAATAATAGTGCACGTGCATTGGACTAAGCTGGAATCTGCAAGCATTCAATTCAAGAGAGAAGACAAAGTAATATGGGCTCTAAGTTAAATCAACAATCATGCATAGTAGAGCCACTAAACATTTTCATTATGGTCTTCTCCTCTCGACCCCAAAGGAAAGAAAAGAAATAAAATTATTTACACGGGAAAGCTCCCAACAAGTAAAAAGAAGAAAGAGAAATCTTTTTGAGTTTTCTTTTTAATTACTACTACAAGCATGGAAATTAAACTAACTATTTTTTTTTGTTTTTCTTAAGGTTTATCAAACACACAAGAAGAAAGCTAGAAAAAGAAAATAAACTAGCATGGATAATACAATGAAAAAGTATGAGAACCGACAACTAGAATAAGTGTGTGAACATGAATGTAAAGTCGGTGAGAAATACGTAATCCCCAAGCTTAGGCTTTTGGCCTAAGTTGGTCTATGCCTAAGGATCGCGGCTACTCTCCCCGGTGTACTGAGGAGTGTCATCTGGGTACCACTGTGTAATGCCCCGGATTCGATACGCCAGTTGTCTGCCAGTTATTCGTTGTCGTTGCCATGTCATTTGTTTGCGTGTTTCATTTTATCATGTCATCATGTGCATTTCATTTTGCATACGTGTTCGTCTCATGCATCCGAGCCTTTTCCCCGTTGTCCGTTTTGCAATCCGGCGCTCCTATGTCCTCCGGCGTTTCCCTTTTCTCTCCTGTTGTGAGTGGGTGTTAAGCTTCCTCCGAATGGACCGAGTCTTGCCAAGCGGCCTTGATATAGCACCGGTAGACCGCCTGTCAAGTTTCGTGCCATTTGGAGGTCGTTTGATACTCCAACAGTTAACCGGGTAACCGCAAAAGCCTCTCTCTCATTGCAGCCCAACTCCCCTTCCAAAGTGGCCCAAAACCCATCCAACTCCCCTCCATGCTCTCGATCGGTCGATCACGATCGTGTGGGCGAAAACTGCTCCTCATTTGGACTCTCCTAGCTCCCTCTACCTATAAAACTAGCCCCTCCCCCGAAATTCGCAGATGAAATCCCCCCGAAACCCTAGATTTCTCCCTCTCCGCCGCCGGACGCGTCCAGCCTTAGCCGGACATGTCCGCGCCGCCGCGCCCAGCCAATCAGGAGCTACCACGCGTCCTCGCCCCGCGCCCACATCGCCGCCGGCCATCCGGGGCCCGCGCGGGCCCAGATCCCGCCGCCGCCTGGCCCGTCCCC
>NC_057804.1:342531572-342539884 GCF_018294505.1 Triticum aestivum
GCTCCCGCGCCGCCCAGCCTCCGGTCACCGCCGAGCCCCTCCGACGCCAGATCCGGGGTCCCCAGGCCCGGATCCGCCCGTTCCAGCTATCCCGGCCCCCTCCGGGCCTCCCCGTGGCCAACCTCGGCTCCTCGCCGCCGGCAGCCGCCGCCGTCGCGCTCGAAGACGAGCACGGACGCTCGTGCCGCGCGTGCTGTCGCCCCGTGGGCCCCGTGGTCCGGCCCAGATCCGCCGGCCCGCCTTGCCTCTTTCCAGATGGGATGAGACCATGGGTGAGATGCCCTCTATCCTTCGCCCATGCGATGTTTAGCTATATTGCGCTCATCCTTTTTTTCCCAGAAACGACTAAGTCCCCGATTCTGCAATAATTATCATGCCATGTTTGACCTGTTGTATCTCTGCATCCATAGCTCCGTTTCGTCCGTGTAATATGTCAAATTGTTCGTCTCGACGAGTACATCATTTCATTCCATTGCATCATATTCATTTGAGCTCATCTTGATGTCTGAATCATCGTTGTAAGAGTGCTTCATAATGTTTTCTGCTATCTGTTATCAGAACGAGCTCTTTTGTCATTTTTGCCATGATTGATGTGTGCATCCTATGAGGTTGATGTCTACATGTGTTTTGAACTATGCTATGTCTTCTTTACAGAGGTGCTTACCATGTATTTTTGTGGTCAATGTGGTGACTAGCACAAGCATGCAAACTAGACATCGTGATGTTACTGATTTTAGTCCCTGTTTTGCTGTTATTTTGATGCCATGTAAATTTGCTGCTACAGAGAGATCCATGCATATTTTGAGATACTTCAGTAAGGATGTTTTGAACATGTGGTTATTTTCTATCCATTCATGCCCTTTGTTGCAATTATGGAGTAGTCTAGCATGTCATTTTCGTGCTCTACTTTTGCTTCAAAATGTTTCCTGGTAGATTATTTACATGTTATTCAATTTGGCCAAGCTTGCTATAGTTGATCCTTGCATGCTATGGACTTGTTCTTGACTTGGTTGGTTACACAAACATGTCTTCTTGATGTTTCTATGCTTATATTGTCATGCAATGACTTGCGGTGAGTGTATCGAGCTTGTTAAGTAGTGTACACGTTGTTGCTGTTTTGCTAGGCTGAATCTGTTATTTCGTGGTGCTATATAAACATGTTGCTACTAATCGTTCTATGCATAACCTGGAGATGTTTTATAAATATGTTTTGATCTACATGTCATCCTATATCCATCCATGCCCCTGGTTGCATTTATAGCTTGCTGTAGATTGTTCATATCTTGCTCCAAAGTTGCTTGAAAATGTTGCTGTCAGCCTGTTAACATTAAGTTCACTTGTTCCCATGTGTTTTGCTAGTGATCCAGGCACCCTATGACCTTGCTATTAGCATGCTTAGCTTCACAAACATGTCTTCTTACTGTTGGGTGCCTTGCCATGCCATGTAATGATCTTTAATAAGTTGCACAAGCTCATCTACATGCCTTCATAATTATGTTCCTACCATGTATGAATCTGTATTATAACTTGCTATGTTTACGTGGGTGCCATCATATTTTCTGATCCTTTTTGGCTTATGGTCAGTAAGGGACTTTTGATCTATGCATTTAGTAGATTCATGCCATGCCTTTGTTTGCCATGATAAGTTCCTGTAATATGTTGTTTGATAGCTCTAAACAGTGCATCGTGATGTTATTTTCTGCAAAGTCTGAAATTGTTATAAATTGCAATCTTACCATGTATGTTTGAGCATGTTCTAGTGATTTCTGGAGTTAGCTAAGTGTTCATGTTTTGTAATGCTTTACCTGTACATCATGCCCATGCCTTTTGTTTTCTTGTTGGGGTGCTGTAGTATATTGTTTTGATGCTTGCAATATGCCTAGTTGCTGTTTTGGACAATTTGTCCTTATAACTTGTTTCATGTGTGTGTGTTGAACCGTTGCTCCGTTTTGAGTGTGCTTTATATGAAACTTGCTTAGAATTGCATGTAGTTTAATATTATCATGTTGCATCCTTGTTTTGGTGTGTTTGCTTGATGTTCGGGTGCATTTTGCATCAATGCCATGTTTAACTTGTTTTGCTCATATCTTCTAGGCCGTAGCTCCGAATTAAATGAACTTTATATGTAACTTGACTAGAATCTCGTGTAGATCATCTTTGTGTATCTTAACTTGCTGTTTAACAACTTGAACATAAGTTGTATTCAGATCTGGACTAATTTCGAAATATGCCTATGAGGACTTACCTGAATCGTTATATGTTGTTCACGGCCTCATTTAAACTTTCCTTGATGTGTTGCTCTTGTTTGCATCATCTCTTTCCATGAGTAGCTTCATGTAGCTTTGTCATGCATCATGCTTGTTGTGCATCATGCCTTGTCCATGTGTGGTGTGTTTACCATGTTGTGTGCTTCTTCTTGTTAGTTCCTGTTTCGTTGCGATCGTGAGGAATCGTTCGTCTACGCTTGGTTCGGCTTCATCCGTTCGTCTTTTTCATGGACTCGTTCTTTTTCCTTGCGGAATTTCAGGCAAGATAACCGCTACCTGGGATCTCATTACTATCATTGCTATGCTAGTTGCTTCGTTCTATTGCTATGCTGCGCTACCTATTACCTGTTTATCAAGCCAGCCCAAATTGCCATAAACCTCTAACCTTTGACACCTTTCCCATGCAAACCGTTGTTTGGCTATGTTACCGCTTTGCTCAGCCCCTCTTATAGCGTTGCTAGTTGCAGGTGAAGTTGAAGATTTCTCCATGGTGGACAGGATTTCGTTGGGATATCACAACATCTCTTATATTATTAATGCATCTATATACTTGGTAAAGGGTGGAAGACTCGGCCTTTTGCCTGGTGTTTTGTTCCACTCTTGCCACCCTAGTTTTTGTCATACCGGTGTTATGTTCCCGGATTTTGCGTTCCTTACGCGGTCGGGTGATTTATGGGACCGCCTTGACAGTTCCCAAAGGTTCTACTTGGCACTTTATTGAAACAAAAGATATAAAACATGATTACTACAGTAGCTTAATCATGTGAACACACAAAAATAGTAGGTGTAAATATTGGGTTGTCTCCCAACAAGCGCTTTTCTTTAATGGCTTTTTAGCTAGGCATGATGATTTCAATGATGCTCGTATAAAAGATAAGAACTGAAACATAAAGAGAGCATCATGAAGGATATGACTAACACATTTAAGTCTAACCCACTTCCAATGCACAGGGTTTTTGTGAGCAAACAACTAATGGGAACAAGAATCAACTAGCATAGAAAGGCAAAACAAGCATAACTTCAAGATTTTCAAGACATAGAGAGGAAACTTGATATTATTGCAATTCCTACAAGCATATATTCCTCCCTAATAATAATTTTCAGTAGCATAATGAATGAATTCAACAATATAACCATAACATAAATCATTCTTTTCATGATCTACAAGCATAGAAAATTGACTACTCCCCACATAAGCAAATTTCTTCTCATGAATAGTAGTGGGAGTAAACTCAACAAAATTAAAATTAAAATCAAGATGACAAGTTTCATGGTTATCATTACTCTTGATAGCATAAATGTCATCACCATAATCATCATATATAGGAGGCATGCTATAATCACAATATATTTTCTCATCAAAACTTGGGGGACTAAAAATATCATCTTCATAAAACATAGCATCCCCAAGCTTGTGCCTTTGCATATCATTAACATCATGGATATTCAAGGAATTCATACTAACAACATTGCAATCATGCTCACCATTCAAAAATTTAGTGCCAAACATTTTAATGCATTCTTCTTCCAGCACTTGGGCACAATTTTCCTTTCCATCTTTTTCACGAAAGACATTAAAAAGATGAAGCATATGAGGCACCCTCAATTCCATTTTTTTGTAGTTTTCTTTTATAAACTAAACTAGTGATAAAACAAGAAACAAAAAGATTCGATTGCAAGATCTAAAGACATACCTTCAAGCACTAACCTCCTCGGCAACGGTGCCAGAAAAGAGCTTGATGTCTACTACAAAACCTTCTTCTTGTAGATGTTGTTGGGCCTCCAAGTGCAGAGGTTTGTAGGATGATAACCCACAAGTATAGGGGATCACAACAGTTTTCGGGGGTAGAGTATTCAACCCAAATTTATTGATTCAACACAAGGGGAGCCAAAGAATATTCTCAAGTATTAGCAGTTGAGTTGTCAATTCAACCACACCTGGATAACTTAGTATCTGCAACAAAATATTTAGTAGCAAAGTAGTATGATAATAATAGTAACAGTGGCAAAAAAAAGATAGCAGTTTTGTAGTAATTGTAACAGTAACAACAGTAAAGTAAATAAGCAAAGCACAATATGTGAAAAGCTCGCAGGCATTGGATCAGTGATAGATAATTATGTCGGATGCGATTCCTCATGTAATAGTTATAACATAAGGTGACACAGAACTAGCTCCAATTCATCAATGTAATGTAGGCATGTATTCCAAATATAGTCGTACATGCTTATGGAAAAGAACTTGCATGCCATCTTTTGTCCTACCCACCCGTGGCAGCGGGGTCCTAATGGAAACTAAGGGATATTAAGGCCTCCTTTTAATAGAGTACCAGACCAAAGCATTAACACTTAGTGAATACATGAAGTCCTCAAACTACGGTCATCACCGAGAAGTATCCCGATTATTGTCACTTCAGGGTTGTCGGATCATAACACATAATAGGTGACTATAGACTTGCAAGATAGAATCAAGAACTCACATATATTCATGAAAACATAATAGGTTCAGATATGAAATCATGGCACTCAGGCCCTAGTGATAAGCATTAAGCATAGCAAAGTCATAGCAACATCAATCTCAGAACATAGTGGATACTAGGGATCAAACCCTAACAAAACTAACTCGATTACATGGTAAATCTCATCCAACCCATGACCGTCCAGCAAGCCTATGATGGAATTACTCATGCACGACGGTGAGCATCATGAAATTGGTGATGGAGGATGGTTGATGATGATGACAGCGACGAATCCCCCTCTCCGGAGCCCCGAACGGACTCCAGATCAGCCCTCCCGAGAGAGATTAGGGCTTGGCGGCGGCTCCATATCATAAAATGCGATGAAACTTTCTCTCTGATTTTTCTCTCCGTGAAACGGAATATCTAGAGTTGGAGTTGAGGTCGGTGGAGTAGCAGGGGGCCCATGAGACAGGGGGGCGCCCCCAGGGGGAGGGGGCGCTCTCCCACCCTCGTGGACAGCGTGTGGGCCCCCTGGCCTTGATTCTTTCGCCAGTATTTTTTATATTTTCCAAAAGTTATCTCCGTGGATTTTCAGGTCATTCCGAGAACTTCTGTTTTCTGCACAATAAATAACACCATGGCAGTTCTGCTGAAAACAACGTCAGGCCGGGTTAGTTTCATTCAAATCATGCAAGTTAGAGTCCAAAACAAGGGCAAAAGTGTTTGGAAAAGTAGATACGTTGGAGACGTATCAACTCCCCCAAGCTTAAACCTTTGCTTGTCCTCAAGTAATTCAGTTGATAAACTGAAAGTGATAAAGAAAAACTTTTACAACCTCTGTTTGCTCTTGTTGTTGTAAATATGTAAAGCCAGCATTCAAGTTTTCAGCAAAGATTATGAACTAACCATATTCACAATAACACTTAGGTCACATGTTTACTCATATCAGTGGCATAATCAACTAGCAAGCAATAATAATAAATCTCAGATGACAACACTTTCTGAAAACAATCATAATATGATATAACAAGATGGTATCTCGCTAGCCCTTTCTGAGACCGCAAAACATAAATGCAGACCACCTTTAAAGATCAAGGACTGACTAAACATTGTAATTCATGGTAAAAGAGATCCAGTCAAGTCATACCCAATATAAACTAATAGTAATGAATGCAAATGACAGTGTGCTCTCTAGTGGGTGCTTTTTAATAAGAGGGTGATGACTCAACATAAAAGTAAATAGATAGGCCCTTCGTAGAGGGAAGCAGGGATTTGTAGAGGTGCCAGAGCTCGATTTTAAAATAGAGATGAATAACATTTTGAGCGGTATACTTTCACTGTAAATGCAACAACTATGAGATCTCGATATCTTCCATGCTACATACATTATAGGCGGTTCCCAAACAGAATGGTAAAGTTTATACTCCCCCACCACCAACAAGCATCAATCCATGGCTTGCTCGAAACAATGAGTGCCTCCAACTAGCAACAGCCGTGGGGGAGTTTTGTTTAATTATTTTGATTTGCGTTGATATTTTTGATCATGGGACTGGGCATCCCGGTTACCAGCCATTTTCTCGTGAATGAGGAGCGGAGTCCACTCCGCTTGAGAATAACCCACCTAGCATGGAAGATACAAACATACCTAGTTGATACATGAGCTGCTCGAGCATACAAAACAGAATTTTATTTGAAGGTTTGGAGCTTGGCACATACAAATTTACTTGGAACGATAGGTAAATACCGCATATCGGAAGGTATGGTGGACTCATATGGAATAACTTTGGGGTTCATGGAGTTTGGATGCACAAGCAGTATTCCCACTTAGTACAGGTGAAGGCTAGCAAAAGATTGGGAAGCGATCAACTGAGAGAGTGACACAGTCATGAACATGCATTAAAATTAATCAACACCGAGTGCAAGCATGAGTAGGATATAATTGACCATGAACATAAATATCGTGAAGGCTATGTTGATTTGTTTTCAACTACATGTGTGAACATGTGCCAAGTCAAGTCACTCGAATCATTCAAAGGAGGATACCACCCTATCATACGACATCACAACCATTTTAGTAGCATGTTGGCACGCAAGGCAAACCATTATAAGCTCCTAGCTAATTAAGCATGGCATAAGCAACTATAATCTCTAATTGTCATTGCAAACATGTTTATTCATAATAGGCTGAATCAGGAACGATGAACTCATCATACCTACAAAAACAAGAGAGGCCGAGTTCATACCAGCTTCTCTCATCCCAACCAGTCCATCATATATCGTCATTGTTGCCTTCCACTTGCACGACCGAACGGTGTGGATAATAATAATAGTGCACGTGCATTGGACTAAGCTGGAATCTGCAAGCATTCAATTCAAGAGAGAAGACAAAGTAATACGGGCTCTAAGTTAAATCAACAATCATGCATAGTAGAGCCACTAAACATTTTCATTATGGTCTTCTCTTCTCAACCCCAAAGGAAAGAAAAGAAATAAAATTATTTACACGGGAAAGCTCCCAACAAGTAAAAAGAAGAAAGAGAAATCTTTTTGAGTTTTCTTTTTAATTACTACTACAAGCATGGAAATTAAACTAACTATTTTTTTTGTTTTTCTTAAGGTTTATCAAACACACAAGAAGAAAGCTAGAAAAAGAAAATAAACTAGCATGGATAATACAATGAAAAAGTATGAGCACCGACAACTAGAATAAGTGTGTGAACATGAATGTAAAGTCGGTGAGAAATACGTAATCCCCAAGCTTAGGCTTTTGGCCTAAGTTGGTCTATGCCTAAGGATCGCGGCTACTCTCCCCGGTGTACTGAGGAGTGTCATCTGGGTACCACTGTGTAATGCCCCGGATTCGATACGCCAGTTGTCTGCCAGTTATTCGTTGTCGTTGCCATGTCATTTGTTTGCGTGTTGCATTTTATCATGTCATCATGTGCATTTCATTTTGCATACGTGTTCGTCTCATGCATCCGAGCCTTTTCCCCGTTGTCCGTTTTGCAATCCAGCGCTCCTATGTCCTCCGGCGTTTCCCTTTTCTCTCCTGTTGTGAGTGGATGTTAAGCTTCCTCCGAATGGACCGAGTCTTGCCAAGCGGCCTTGGTATAGCACCGGTAGACCGCCTGTCAAGTTTCGTGCCATTTGGAGGTCGTTTGAAACTGCAACGGTTAACCGGGTAACCGCAAAAGCCTCTCTCTCGTTGCAGCCCAACTCCCCTTCCAAAGTGGCCCAAAACCCATCCAACTCCCCTCCATGCTCTCGATCGGTCGATCACGATTGTGTGGGCGAAAACTGCTCCTCATTTGGACTCTCCTAGCTCCCTCTACCTATAAAACTAGCCCCTCCCCCGAAATTCGCGGATGAAATCCCCCCGAAACCCTAGATTTCTCCCTCTCCGCTGCCGGACGCGTCCAGCCTCAGCCGGACACGTCCGTGCCGCCGCGCCCAGCCAATCAGGAGCTGCCACGCGTCCTCGCCCCGCGCCCACATCGCCACCGGCCATCCCGGGCCCGCGCGGGCCCAGATCCCGCCGCCGCCTGGCCCGTCCCCATCGACGCGGTCCGCGCCCCGCGCCGTCGACCTC
>NC_057804.1:342540198-342552183 GCF_018294505.1 Triticum aestivum
CGCCGCCCCCGGCCGCTATGCCGCCCAGTGCCGCTCCCGCGCCGCCCAGCCTCCGGTCACCGCCGAGCCCCTCCGACGCCAGATTCGGGGTCCCCAGGCCCGGATCCGCCCGTTCCCGCTACCCCGGCCCCCTCCGGGCCTCCCCGTCGCCAACCTCGGCTCCTCGCCGCCGGCAGCCGCCGCCATCGCGCTCGAAGACGAGCACGGACGCTCGTGCCGCGCGTGCTGTCGCCCCGTGGGCCCCGTGGTCCGGCCCAGATCCACCGGCCCGCCTTGCCTCTTTCCAGATGGGATGAGACCATGGGTGAGATGCCCTCTATCCTTCGCCCGTGCGATGTTTAGCTATATTGCGCTCATCCTTTTTTTCCCAGAAACGACTAAGTCCCCGATTCTGCAATAATTATCATGCCATGTTTGACCTGTTGTATCTCTGCATCCATAGCTCCGTTTCGTGCGTGTAATATGTCAAATTGTTCGTCTCGACGAGTACATCATTTCATTCCATTGCATCATATTCATTTGAGCTCATCTTGATGTCTGAATCATCGTTGTAAGAGTGCTTCATAATGTTTTCTGCTGTCTGTTATCAGAACGAGCTCTTTTGTCATTTTTGCCATGATTGATGTGTGCATCCTATGAGGTTGATGTCTACATGTGTTTTGAACTATGCTATGTCTTCTTTACAGAGGTGCTTACCATGTATTTTTGTGGTCAATGTGGTGACTAGCACAAGCATGCAAACTAGACATCGTGATGTTACTGATTTTAGTGCCTGTTTTGCTGTTATTTTGATGCCATGTAAATTTGCTGCTACAGAGAGATCCATGCATATTTTGAGATACTTCAGTAAGGATGTTTTGAACATGTGGTTATTGTCTATCCATTCATGCCCTTTGTTGCAATTATGGAGTAGTCTAGCATGTCATTTTCGTGCTGTACTTTTGCTTCAAAATGTTTCCTGGTAGATTATTTACATGTTATTCAATTTGGCCAAGCTTGCTATAGTTGATCCTTGCATGCTATGGACTTGTTATTGACTTGGTTGGTTACACAAACATGTCTTCTTGATGTTGCTATGCTTATATTGTCATGCAATGACTTGCGGTGAGTGTATCGAGCTTGTTAAGTAGTGTACACGTTGTTGCTGTTTTGCTAGGCTGAATCTGTTATTTCGTGGTGCTATATAAACATGTTGCTACTAATCGTTCTATGCATAACCTGGAGATGTTTTATAAATATGTTTTGATCTACATGTCATCCTATATCCATCCATGCCCCTGGTTGCATTTATAGCTTGCTGTAGATTGTTCATATCTTGCTCCAAAGTTGCTTGAAAATGTTGCTGTCAGCCTGTTAACATTAAGTTCACTTGTTCCCATGTGTTTTGCTAGTGATCCAGGCACCCTATGACCTTTCTATTAGCATGCTTAGCTTCACAAACATGTCTTCTTACTGTTGGGTGCCTTGCCATGCCATGTAATGATCTTTAATAAGTTGCACAAGCTCATCTACATGCCTTCATAATTATGTTCCTACCATGTATGAATCTGTATTATAACTTGCTATGTTTACGTGGGTGCCATCATATTTTCTGATCCTTTTTGGCTTATGGTCAGTAAGGGACTTTTGATCTATGCATTTAGTAGATTCATGCCATGCCTTTGTTTGCCATGATAAGTTCCTGTAATATGTTGTTTAATAGCTCTAAACAGTGCATCGTGATGTTATTTTCTGCAAAGTCTGAAATTGTTATAACTTGCAATCTTACCATGTATGTTTGAGCATGTTCTAGTGATTTCTGGAGTTAGCTAAGTGTTCATGTTTTGTAATGCTTTACCTGTACATCATGCCCATGCCTTTTGTTTTCTTGTTGGGGTGCTGTAGTATATTGTTTTGATGCTTGCAATATGCCTAGTTGTTGTTTTGGACAGTTTGTCCTTATAACTTGTTTCATGTGTGTGTGTTGAACCGTTGCTCCGTTTTGAGTGTGCTTTATATGAAACTTGCTTAGAATTGCATGTAGTTTAATATTATCTTGTTGCATCCTTGTTTTGGTGTGTTTGCTTGATGTTTGGGTGCATTTTGCATCAATGCCATGTTTAACTTGTTTTGCTCATATCTTCTAGGCCGTAGCTCCGAATTAAATGAACTTTATATGTAACTTGACTAGAATCTCGTGTAGATCATCTTTGTGTATCTTAACTTGCTGTTTAACAACTTGAACATAAGTTGTATTCAGATCTGGACTAATTTCGAAATATGCCTATGAGGACTTACCGGAATCGTTATATGTTGTTCACGGCCTCATTTAAACTTTCCTTGATGTGTTGCTCTTGTTTGCATCATCTCTTTCCATGAGTAGCTTCATGTAGCTTTGTCATGCATCATGCTTGTTGTGCATCATGCCTTGTCCATGTGTGGTGTGTTTACCATGTTGTGTGCTTCTTGTTAGTTCCTGTTTCGTTGCGATCGTGAGGAATCGTTCGTCTACGCTTGGTTCGGCTTCATCCGTTCGTCTTTTTCATGGACTCGTTCTTTTTCCTTGCGGAATTTCAGGCAAGATGACTGCTACCTGGGATCTCATTACTATCATTGCTATGCTAGTTGCTTCGTTCTATCGCTATGCTGCGCTACCTATTACCTGTTTATCAAGCCAGCCCAAATTGCCATGAACCTCTAACCTTTGACACCTTTCCCATGCAAACCGTTGTTTGGCTATGTTACCGCTTTGCTCAGCCCTTCTTATAGCGTTGCTAGTTGCAGGTGAAGTTGAAGATTTCTCCATGGTGGACAGGATTTCGTTGGGATATCACAACATCTCTTATATTATTAATGCATCTATATACTTGGTAAAGGGTGGAAGACTCGGCCTTTTGCCTGGTGTTTTGTTCCACTCTTGCCACCCTAGTTTTCGTCATACCGGTGTTATGTTCCCGGATTTTGCGTTCCTTACGCGGTCGGGTGATTTATGGGACCCCCTTGACAATTCGCTTTGAATAAAACTCCTCCAGCAAGGCCCAACCTTGGTTTTACCATTTGCCTCACCACCACCTATACCTTTCCCTTGGGTCGGCCAACCCGAGGGTCATCTTTATTTTAGCCCCCCCGGGCCAGTGCTTGTCTAAGTGTTGGTCCAAACCGTGCGATGTCCGGCTTCCCCTGGGCAATCAGGGTCTATGCCAACCCGACGTCTTGCTCATCCGGTGTGCCCTGAGAGCGAGATATGTGAAGCTCCTATCGAGATTTGTCGGCACAGCGGGAGGCTTTGCTGGTCTTGTTTTACCATTGTCGAAATGTCTTGTAAACCGGGATTCCGAGTCTGATCGGGTCTTCCTGGGAGAAGGTCTATTCCTTCGTTGATCGCGAGAGCTTGTCATGGGCTAAGTTGGGACACCCCTGCAGGGTATAATCTTTCGAAAGCCGTGCCTGCGGTTATAGGCAGATGGGAATTTGTTAATGTCCGGTTGTAGATAACTTGACACCAGATCCGAATTAAAAGCATCAACCGTGTGTGTAGCCGTGATGGTCTCTTTTCGGCAGAGTCCGGGAAGTGAACACGGTTTCTGGGTTATGTTTGACATAAGTAGGAGTTCAGGATCACTTCTTGATCATTACTAGTTGACGACCGTTCCTTTGCTTCTCTTCTCGCTCTTATTTGCGTATGTTAGCCACCATATATGCTTAGTCGCTGCTGCAGCCTCACCACTTTACCCCTTCCTTTCCCATTAAGCTTTGCTAGTCTTGATACCCATGGTAATGGGATTGCTGAGTCCTCGTGGCTCACAGATTACTACAACAACAGTTGCAGGTACAGGTTATGCGATGATCATGACGCGAGAGCGTTGCTTGCTTGCGTTGAGTTCTTCTTCTGCTTCTTCGATGGCGATAGGTTCCAGGTCGGCAGCCTGGGCTAGCAGGGTGGATGTCGTGTGAGTTTCTGTTTCTGCTTCATCCGTAGTCGGATGATGATCTTATGTATGATGATGTTGTATTCATGTGGCATTGTATGCCTCTTGTATGTATCCACATCTATTATGTAATGTTGATGTAATGATATCCACCTTGCAAAAGCATTTCAATATGCGGGTCTATCCTTGGTGGGACCTTCGAGTTCCTTTTGGATAGGGTCGCATATTGGGCGTGACAAGTTGGTATCAGAGCCTCGACCGACCCTAGGAGCCCCCTTGTTTGATCGTGTAGTTTGGCCGTTGTTGAGTCTAGAAGAAAATAGTTTTCGGAGTCTAGTTATATCGGAGAGTAGGAATTCTTTTTACTCCTCAGCCCCTTCGTCGCTCTGGTAAGGAATCTTGACGTAGGTGTTTAGAATTACTCCTCTTCCCTTTCAAATTTTCTTTAGGATCACGCAGTTGGTTTTCCGGTACTTGTTCCTCAGCTCTTTTGATCCGGTGCATTTCTCGTCAAGTCGACTCGAGCCTCTTCATCTTTGAGTTCAATCCTCAGTTGTTTTCTTTTCCCACCCGCCCACCCTTCTTCTTCTCGGAATCGGAGTCCGTAATCGAGTATCCATCCTACTCGTGCGAAGTATTTGCTTTCTTTCCTCAATGATTTCAACCGGTGTTTTCTCTTCTAAATATTCATCGGTTTCCCCTTCCAAGTTGCATTGGTTTTCCCGCCCTCCCACCCTCTTATTCCCGGAGCTTGAGTCTGTATCGACAATCAATTTCATTCGTGTGGAGCCTCTTCAGTCTTTCGTAAATCATTTCAACCGGTGAATTCTCTTTTGTTTGACATTCTTCATCCCTTTCTTTTTCCGGTGGACTCAATTCATGTTTTTTTGGTGTTGATCGTATTCTTTCCCTCAGCTCAAGTGTTCTCCTTGCTCGTTTGCCTCTCGCCAGTCATTAATTCCGGTGCTCAAGACATCTCAGGAGATTCGTCTGTGTTCGAATTAATTCGAGGTTGTCACCTCATTCAAATATTTCAATTGTTCCGGTGCTTCGGTTATCTGTTCAACATCCCGTTTCAACGGTGTTTTCTCTTCAGTGGGCCCTAACCCATAGGTCTTTTCCCAGGATCTTACCTGACTCTTCTAATTCCCCCGGAGTTGTTCTCAAATTCTTTTCAAGTCTGACGTAAGAATGAATTTCATCAGTCAGATGCTTTTCCAAGATCGATTTAAAATCATTTCATTGTTGGCTCAACCTCTCTGCTTTTCATTCTCCCGGAGTATCTCAGTAATTTTGGTGGTGTTTCTCGTTGTCATTTGAAGATCGAAGAAGAGTTTTTCCTCTAAATCTTGTCTGTTCTCTCGAAGATTCATGTTTCTAGCTTCACATTATCCTCTCAATTATTCCATTTGTCAGATATTTCTTTTCTTAACCATCCGGAGTATGTCAGAAGTTGTTTTTCCCGGCTCCAAGATCACATAAAGCAGTTTTAACATAGTTTCTTTTAATGGAGCATGGTATAGTTGGTACTCCTGGATCTCCTAGTTTCTTTGGTATTCCACCTTTAAAAGTGTAATTAGCAAGCATGGTGGAAATTTCAGCTTCCGGTATCTTTCTTTTATTTGTAATGATATCCTTCATGTATTTAGCATAAGGGTTTACTTTAAGCATATCAGTTAAGCGCATACGTAAGAAGATAGGTCTAATCATTTCAGCAAAGCGCTCAAAATCCTCATTATCCTTTGTCTTGGATGGTTTAGGAGGAAAGGGCATGGGTTTCTGAACCCATGGTTCTCTTTCTTTACCGTGCTTCCTAGCAACGAAGTCTCTTTTATCATAATGTTGATTCTTTGATTGTGGGTTATCAAGATCAACAGCAGGTTCAATCTCTACATCATTATTATCGCTAGGTTGAGCATCCACATGAACATTATCATTAACATTATCACTAGGTTCATGTTCATCACCTGATTGTGTTTCAGCATCGGAAATAAAAATATCATTGGGATTCTCAGGTGTGTCTACAACAGGTTCACTAGAAGCATGCAAAGTCCTATCGTTTTTCTTTTTCTTCTTTTTAGAAGAACTAGGCGCCTCTAAATTATTTCTCTGAGAATCTTGCTCAATTCTCTTACGGTGGCCTTTAGGATACAAAGGTTCCCGAGTCATTCTACCAGTTCTAGTAGCCACTCTAACAACGAAGTCATGTTTATTATTTAATTCATCAAGCAAATCACTTTGAGATTTTAGTACTTGTTCAGCTTGAGTGGTAACCATAGAAGCATATTTTCTAATGAGTTTACGTTCATCTTTAACTCTAGCCATATAATCACTCAAGCGTCCTATCATGAAAGCATTACTGTTTAACTCTCTACCAACATAAGCATCAAAACTTTCTTGTCTAGCCATAAAGTCATCAAATTTATCTAAGCATTGACTAGGAAATTTAGTAGATGGGGTTTCAACCTTATCATATCCATAGAGAATTTACCTTTACTACCTGTGTCGGGTTATCAAGACCATGTGTTTCTTCAACAGGCGGTATATTAAGACCATGTATTTCTTTAATAGGAGGTAAATTCTTAACATCTTCAACTTTAATACCTTTTTCTTTCATAGATTTCTTTTCCTCTTGCATATCTTCAGGACTGAGAAATAGAACTCCCCTCTTCTTCGGAGTTAGTTTGGGAATAGGATCAGGAGTTGTCCCAATTGGCTCAGGAATTGATTTAGGAAGAGTCCAGTTATTTTCATTAGTCAATATATTATTCAATAACAATTCAGCTTGGTCGATTGTTCTTTCCTTGAAAACACAACCAACACAACTATCCAAGTGGTCCTTTGAAGCATCGGTTAGTCTATTATAAAAGATATCAAGTATTTCATTTTTCTTAAGAGGATGATCAGCCAAAGCATTAAGTAATTGGAGAAGCCTCCCCAAGCTTGTGGGATACTCTTTTCTTCGATTTGCACAAAATTATATATTTCCCACAAGGCAGCTTGTTTCTTATGAGCAGGGAAATATTTAGCAGAGAAGTAACAAATCATATCCTGGGGACTACGCACACAACCAGTATCAAGAGAATTAAACCAAGTTTTAGCATCACCCTTTAATGAGAACGGAAATATCTTAAGGATTTAAAAATAGCAAGACTTCTCATCATTAGTGAACAGGGTGGCTATATCATTCAACTTAGTAAGATGTGCCACAACAGTTTCAGATTCATAGCCATAAAAAGGATCAGATTCAACCAAGGTAATTATCTCAGGATCAACAGAGAATTCATAATCCTTATCAGTAACAAAGATAGGTGAAGTAGCAAAAGCAGGGTCATATTTGATTCTAGCATTCAGAGATTGCTGCTTACGTTTAGCTAATAACTTCTTAAGATCATATCTATCATTGCAAGCAAGAATAGCTCTAGCAGCTTCTTCATCCATAACATAACCCTCAGGAACAACAGACAATTCATATTTAGGGGGAGAACCTTCATCATCACTATCATCAATAATTTCATCTTCAATAATTTCATCCTCTCTAACCCTAGCAAGTTGTTCATCAAGAAATTCACCTAATGGCAAAGTAGTATCAAGCACAGAAGTAGTTTCGTCATAAGTATCATGCATAGCAGAAGTGGCATCATCAATAACATGTGACATATCAGAATTCATAGCAGTAGCAGGTTTAGGTGTTGCAAGCTTACTCAAAACAGAAGGAGAATCTAGTGCAGAGCTAGATTGCAGTTCCTTACCTCCCCTCGTAGTTGAGGGAAAAATCTTAATTCTTTCGTCTTTCAAGTTCCTCATAGTGATCAGCAGATATAAATCCCAAGTGACTCAAAGAATAGAGCTATGCTCCCCGGCAAAGGCGCCAGAAAATAGTCTTGATAACCCACAAGTATAGGGGGTCGCAACAGTTTTTGAGGATAGAGTATTCAACCCAAATTTATTGATTCGACACAAGGGGAGCCAAAGAATATTCTCAAGTATTAGCAGTTGAGTTGTCAATTCAACCACACCTGGATAATTTAGTATCTGCAGCAAAATATTTAGTAGCAAATAGTATGATAATAATAGTAACAGTGGCAAAAGTAAAGATAGTAGTTTTGTAGTAATTGTAACAGTAACAACGGTAAAGTAAATAAGCAAAGCACAATATGTGAAAAGCTCGTAGGCATTGGATCAGTGATGGATAATTATGTCGGATGTGATTCCTCATGTAATAGTTATAACATAGGGTGACATAGTGTTGGGGAACGTAGCAGAAATTCAAAATTTTCCTACGTGTCACCAAGATCTATCTATGGAGAAACCAGCTACGAGTACAAGGAGAGTGCATCTACATACCCTTGTAGATCGCTAAGCGGAAGCGTTCAAGTGAAAGGGGTTGATGGAGTCGTACTCGTCGTGATTCAAATCACCGATGATCAAGTGCCGAACGCACGGCACCTCCGCGTTCAACACACGTACAGTCCGGTGACGTCTCCCACGCCTTGATCCAGCAAGGAGAGAGGGAGAGGTTGAGGAAGACTCCATCCAGCAGCAGCACAACGGCGTGGTGGTGGTGGAGGAGCGTGGCAATCCAGCAGGGCTTCGCCAAGCACCATGGGAGAGGAGGAGGAGGAAGAGGGGTAGGGCTGCACCAACGAGAGAGAGAACTCATGTGTATGGCAGCCCCAAACCTCATCTATATATAGGGGGAAGGGGGGGCTGCGCCCCCTTTAGGGTTTCCCACCCCCAAGGGGTGCAGCCAGCCCTAGATGGCAAAGGGGAGGCGGCCAAGAGGGGAGAGGAGAGGGAGGCGCACCAATATGGGCCTTAAGGCCCATCTGGACTAGGGTTTGCCCCCTCCCACTCTCCCTTGCGCCTTGGCCCCCTTGTGGGGGGCGCACCAGCCCTCCTAGGGGCTGGTCCCCTCCCACACTTGGCCCACGCAACCTGCTGGGGCAGGTGGCCCCACTTGGTGGACCCCCAGGACCCTCCCGGTGGTCCCGGTACAATACCGATATCGCCCGAAACTTTTCCGGTGACCAAAACAGGACTTCCCATATATAAATCTTTACCTCCGGACCATTCCGGAACTCCTCGTGACGTCCGGGATCTCATCCGGGACTCCGAACAACATTCGGTAACCACATACAAGCTTCCTTTATAACCCTAGCGTCATCGAACCTTAAGTGTGTAGACCCTACGGGTTCGGGAGACATGTAGACATGACCGAGACGTTCTCCGGTCAATAACCAACAGCGGGATCTGGATACCCATGTTGGCTCCCACATGTTCCACGATGATCTCATCGGATGAACCACGATGTCAAGGACTCAATCAATCCCGTATACAATTCCCTTTGTCTAGCGGTATTTTACTTGCCCGAGATTCGATCGTCGGTATACCGATACCTTGTTCAATCTCGTTACCGGCAAGTCTCTTGACTCGTTCCGTAACACATCATCCCGTGATCAACCCCTTGGTCACATTGTGCACATTATGATGATGTCCTACCGAGTGGGCCCAGAGATACCTCTCCGTTTACACGGAGTGACAAATCCCAGTCTCAATCCGCATAAAACAATAGATACTTTCGGAGATACCTGTAGTGCACCTTTATAGTCACCCAGTTACGTTGTGACGTTTGATACACCCAAAGCACTCCTACGGTATCCAGGAGTTACACGCTCTCATGGTCGAAGGAAGAGATACTTGACATTGGCAAAGCTCTAGCAAATGAACTACACGATCTTTTGTGCTAGTCTTAGGATTGGGTCTTGTCCATCACATCATTCTCCTAATGATGTGATCCCATTATCAACGACATCCAATGTCCTTAGCCAGGAAACCATGACTATCTGTTGATCACAACGAGCTAGTCAACTAGAGGCTCACTAGGGACATATTGTGGTCTATGTATTCACACATGTATTACGATTTCCGGATAATACAGTTATAGCATGAATAAAAGACTATTATCATGAACAAAGAAATATAATAATAACACTTTTATTATTGCCTCTAGGGCATATTTCCAACACATAGAACTAGCTCCAATTCATTAATGTAATGTAGGCATGTATTCCGAATATAGTCATACGTGATTATGGAAAAGAACTTGCATGACATCTTTTGTTCTACCCTCCCGTGGCAGCGGGGTCCTAATGGAAACTAAGGGATATTAAGGCCTCCTTTTAATAGAGTACCAGACCAAAGCATTAGCACTTAGTGAATACATGAACTCCTCAAACTACGGTCATCACCGAGAAGTATACCGATTATTGTCACTTCGGGGCTGTCGGATCATAACACATAATAGGTGACTATAGACTTGCAAGATAGGATCAAGAACTCACAAATATATTCATGTCACATCCCTAGTTCTGACAATGTCTAGTGCATGCATTAGGGTGTTACATCATGTTTAAATTTCATTAAACCTGAGATGGGGATGGACTAAGCCCTAACACTAAATGAATTCAACTAGGGTCAAAATAAAACCCTTTTCATTGAACTCAAAATGTCCTCTAAAAATGTTCAACATTTCTGGTTTGAGGTGGAAGCATCTACCAAAAATGGTTTATATTTTTGCAGGGCATATTTGGTCACTGAATTAAATCATATTGTATTTGACTTTGGGCATTTAAATATTATAAATAATTTAAATGCTCAAATAAATGTTGGAAATTGATAAGGGTCACTGGAATAATTCAGAAAGCACCCATAATTATTTCCAGGATTTTAAAAAAATGATTTGATATTAAAACAAATCAAAAACAAATTGCAGAAATAGAAAAAAATAAAACAGAACAGTAAATAGAAAAAAAGAGAGAGAGAAGCCCAGCTTACCTGGCGCCACGAGCCGGCCCAGCTCCCCCCTGGCCGGCCCAGCCCACCAGCGCCTCCCCTGTCGCCTTCCTCCTCTGCCAGGAGGATGGGCACGCGCCCGGCGCGCGCGGCCACGCGCCCCGGCCACCTCCTGCTTCCGGCCACCTCCTGCTTCCCCCCGGCCTCTCTAGCGACGCCACGCACCCCTCCTGGAACCCGTCGCTCACTCTCTCGTCCCCATCCTCTCCTCTGCTCCCTCTCCCTCCCGCGACCGAGCGGAGCTCGTCGCCGCCGACGCCGCTACCGCGGCCGCAGCCATCCCGCAGCCTCTCCGACACGCCCTCGAGCTTCGCCTCGACCCCCTCCTCCTCTTCCACCGAGCCACGCCCCTCCAGAAGCCCCGAACATCCTCCCCGAGCTCATCTCCTACCTCAGACCCGCCGGTCGCCGTCGCCCAAATTCGTGGAACTCCGGCCGTCCCCGAGCAAGCCGAGCCCCTCTTCGTGATCGCTGTGAGCTCCTCCACCCTTTCCCCCTCTTCCCCGCTTCATTTGATCGCCGTAGCCGTCGCCCCCTTTATGGCCGAAACGCGCCGCCGCCTGAGCTCAACGTCGGCGTAGCTCCGGTGACCATTTGGTCCCGGGCATGCGCCCAACGCGCTCCCCGCATCGCGCAGAGCCTCCGTGAAACCTCGCCGCACTCGTTTGCGCACCGCAGCCCCATCCCCACTTGCACCCGAGCTTCGGCCGCCGCCGAGCTCGTCGCCGGCACCACTCCGGCCACTCCCCGGCCGCGCCACCACCACAGTTGGATGCGGACGAGTGTCCGCATCCCGAAGCTGTGCTCCGCGCGCCAAACTGAGCCCTGTGGGCAAAACCCGAGGCTCGCCACCGCGGCTGGCCTCGCCGGCGTCAAGCCGCCGGTGGGGTTGACCACTTGACCACAGCGTAACCCCCCTGGGTCGATGACAGGTGGGGCCAGCCCCCTGTTAATTAGTTAGTTTAATTTAATTAAATAACCCCCCTGCGGACAATGACATGTGGGCCCTTTTGTCCTAATCCTTAATTAAACTAAAATAAACCCCCCCCTGACACTGACCAGTGGGCCCGACCCCCCCCCTAACCTTTTTAATTAAACTAAATAAACCCCCCTGTTAACCTGTGACGCTGACATATGGGTCCCACAGGTCAGGTTTGACCTGGGGCGCCCTGTTGACCTGCTGACGTCAAGGTGATGTCATGCTGACGCCATAATTCATTTT
>NC_057804.1:342553743-342573246 GCF_018294505.1 Triticum aestivum
CAGCGCTGACCGTAGGGGTGGGCTGTGATGCGGTAGGCACGTGGCCGGGTAAACCGGGCGCCCGTTTGGTGTCACGGAACCCTGTTCACATCGTTTGGGGCTGTGAGCGAAACTCCGGCCGGATCTCCTCATGGATGGAACCCGAATAGGCGATAAACCTGGACTAGAGACTTGAGTGTTTAGGTAGGTCGTGGCCGACACCCACGTTGGGCTTCCGCTTGAAGGTTGCCGAGTACATGTCGTGTAAACGGCGGTAAGTGGTGAGAGCGTGTGTGAAGAAGTACACCCCTGCAGGGTTAACCTAATCTATTCGAATAGCCGTGTCCGCGGAAAAGGACTTCTGGGTTGCTTATATCAGTTCATAGACAAGTGAAAGTGGATACTCTAAAATACGCAAGATAAGCGTGAGTGCTATGGATGGCGTTCTCGTAGGGAGACGGGAGCGGATCCATAGTGGTGTATTGATATGGTGAATATGTGGACTTGTGTGCGCCACCTCAAAAGAGTTACATTGCAGTCGTAGTTTAGGATAGCCACCGAGTCAAAGCTGGCTTGCTGCAGTTAAACCCCACCATCCCTTTGTTGATAATGATGCATATGTAGTTAGTTCTGATGTAAGTCTTGCTGGGTACATTTGTACTCACGTTTGCCTATTTTATGTTTTGCAGAGAGACTTCGGTCTCACTAGTAGTTCGCGTGGTCTTCGACGTTTAGCTTGTTACCTCAGCTACGATCTTGTGCCTCGGCAGGATCTGATAGATAGTCAGGCTTCTCAGCCTTTTTCATTTATAGTTGTCTGTACTCAGACATGATAGCTTCCGCTTGTGCTTTGACTTGTATGCTCTGAGTGTTGGGTCATGAGACCCATGTTTGTAATATCTCGCTCCTCGGAGCCTATTGAATAAACTACTTGAGTCATAGAGTCATTTTGTGATGCCATGTTGTATTGCACATATCGAGCATATTGTGTGTATGTTATTGAAATGCTTGGTATGTGTGGGATCTGACCATCTAGTTCTTTATCTTTAGTAGCCTCTCTTACTGGGAAATGTCTCCTAGTGTTTCCACTGAGCCATGGTAGCTTGCTACTGCTCCGGAACGCTTAGGCTGGCCGGCATGTGTTCTTCTTCGTTCCTGTGTCTGTCCCTTCGGGGAAATGTCACGCGGTGAATACCGGAGTCCTGTTAGCCCGCTACAGCCCGGTTTACCGGAGTCCTGCTAGCCCAGTGCTACAGCCCGGACCCACTTGCTAATGACCGACACGTTCGAAGCTGGGTCATGGATGCCTGTCCCTGTAAGTCTGTGCCACTTTGGGTTTACGACTAGTCATGTCAACCCGGGCTCTTTATCATATGGATGCTAGCGACACTATCATATACGTGAGCCAAAAGGCGCAAACGGTCCCGGGAAAAGGTAAGACGACACCCGTGGGGATACCGTGCGTGAGGCCGCAAAGTGATATGAGGTGTTACCAGCTAGATCGATGTGACATTGAGTCGGGGTCCTGACAGCGTTGGTATCTGAGCTTGACTGCCTGTAGGATTACCAAGCCAAACTGGTCGAAGTTGAGTCTAGAAATTCTTTAGTTATATAGGGGAATTGATTGTGGGATGGAACGTAAGACTCTTTTTACTCCTTATACCTCATGCCCTTCTGATCTGAGTCATCTTATCTTTACTATGGGGATTAAGAACTAGGCTATCTCTTCTTTCTATCAGGATCACGTGTTACTAATCCGTAGACTTATAAGATTGTTGGACTTAAGTCTCAGTTCAGTTCCTACTACTCCCGTATGTTAATTGTTGATCTCGAAACCTTGATATTGTGCTTCTGAGTGGTTATGCCACCATTTTTGTGAATGTCTCAAATCTTTTCTGAGCATTTACAGCCGTTATGCTGTCCGAGTCATCCCAGGTTTCCAAACACTCTGATGCATTTGCAGATCCCTTCCTCCTGTTTCCGATGTGCCTTTGGTCAGATCAATCACACTAATTGTTGAGTTGAGGTATTCTATTGCCTTGAGTTTATGTTGGAGTTACTATTATGGCCCTAGGTGTTTAGGGAGTCACCTAGTAATCTAGCAATGTTTTGTGATCCCAGTGTGATGATTCTGGCTTTTATTCTCGAAAGCATCCCGTGATGTTATTAGTTAGTAGGCATTCTGTTCCTGGGTTTTTGAACCCGAGATCCACCCTACTTTTTCATGTTGATAGTGTTTGCTAGTTCCTTTAGGATATTAGTAACCTTTGCGATAGTCCTCGATGTTCGTGGTATTCCTTTCTTCCAAATACTATGAACCGCTTGTGGCAGATGTTCCTCGCTGATCGAAAGATCACAATCAGAGTGCTCTCGATGGGTTCTCGATTCTACATTGTAACTCTGCCAGTTCTACTTTTCTGCATGGGTTATCCAGAAGAAACATGTGGAATTCGTTCGACATGCTAAACCATGCATCCACAACTCAGAAAATCATAAGTTCCTTTGAGTTGTCTCTCTTTAGTTGCATTCTGACCCTCGTCTATCAATTGATAGTCAAGAGTATGCGTGCGTTCGTTTATCGATGCCTATTACTCTTGTGGTCCGTCAAGTCATTCTATCGCAGAACGACTAGGAGAAACAAACTCCAGTACCTCTTCCATATCTAGGATTGGGTCAAAGTAGTTGTATTCCGCAGATCAAATGCCAATCCAGCTTTTGGTTCTGCTCTACCTTGGAGTATTACATATTCTATATCGAGATTGTTATAGGAATTGCACACCATCCCATGAACTCTTGGTACAGTGATACTTCTTGCCATCACTGTTCATTCCTCGGCCCTCGTGTTGATACAACCGGAATACCGACAAATGAATTGTGATGTGTGAAATCAATACGCCTAGCAACCTCGTTGCTGGGTAGTTAAAAGACAATAATTTTATTCTTAGTGTGTTGGTTATTGAATCATCATTCTAAGATTGATCGTGCTACCTAGTCCATTCTCCTGGTTCACTCCTCGATCGATGAGTTAGGATTATTTCAAATTCTTGCTCTATTGATCATATCGTCTTGCCCTGAAAAGCAAGATTGTTCTCGAGCTTAGTAACATACCGGTGGCTCGTGATTTTCTGAATATCTTCTCAGAAGTATTACCAGGTTGTCACCTGACCGCTATGTTGAGCCTGTGATCAAGTTGGTTTCTTGTGAGCCACCTTCTCTCCAAGAATCGGTGTTAGATATCCCCGAGCTAGTTGGTTAAGCTAAACGACAACTTGGAGGGTTGGAAGATAAAAGCTTGCCTGACTTAGTTCGTTCCAAAGGGATATTCTTGTGTAGTGTGTGTTGAAGAAAGATGATATCTTCATCGATTGGTCCCTGTGATCAGTTGCTGGACCTATTGTCTTATCAATCCTTTGATTTGAGTGTGGGCTATCGTCAAATCAAGTCAGAACCAACGATGTTCGTAATGTTGTCTTACTCGTGGTTGATCCCTCCAGCATACCCCATTATATCTTTTGGGTCTGACCAATGCTATCACCGTGTTCACATGATGGTGGAAGTTCAGTGATATGGAAATTCCGATGAGTTGCTGTTGAGCCCATTGACAACATCCTTATCTCCTCCATGATGTTGTTGAACATTAAGTTAGTGTTGGAAACTTTTGACAGCATTTTCTTCATGCTAGCTCATGAAGTACTTGTTTGATGAAAGGAGTGACTTCCTTTGATTCACGTGCATTTTGATGTAAGTTGCCATCGTGAATTCGAGGAAGCATGTTTTTACCTCCTCTGGAACCATTCCAAGTCAGTTATGCACGTGCGAAGTATTCTGTGGTTTGATAGACTGATCATCTTCATTCCATATGTGCATCCTAGCACCCCAAGCCACTAATTGATTTGTTCAAGGAGAAGGAGTATCTTCATAAGAGCTAATCCGGACTTATGAAAGAACTTCGATATCCTCGTTGATGGTTCCCCCTCCTGAACTCGGTAGTGTTTTATTATAAGACTACCACGTGGTCATGCTTGTCTGGGACAACGTGTTCACATGTTTGTAGCAGAACCAGCTCATGTTTTGGAGCTTGCTATCGTAGTTCATCTCCCGAGAGTCCCGCAACGTCATCTCGTCGATTTGTGTTGCAAACTTTCATTTTTCTTCCTAAGACTCGATGAGCCTGGAATATCCTAACACCAATCAGATCTGAGTCTCAGGCAGATATGATGGTTGGAACATTTCCCTAAGAACTATAATATTGGTCTCTCGATAACCGGTAAGGTGGATGTCATGGCCAACACACCCATCCGGTAGACCTATTATTATAGTATCTTGTTTGAGGAAGTTGGCCACCTCCCCATAGGGATTTCGTAGGATTTACTCCCTAGTTGCCCCTACGGATTTTTGTGTTCCTGAAGTCCGACCTTTACTTGATGTTTTAGATATCAAACCATATCTATGAATGGGTTATACTAGCACATCAAGGAGAACATTAGAAGCGGAGTGCTAAATGTCTCTCGGTCGATCATCCAGATTTTTGTTTCCTTGGCCTCGCTAAGATGAAATCTGAGAAGTGTTATCTTCCTTTGCATCTGCATCATCCATCACCATTCATCATGGTAGCAAGTTGTGTTGCCAGGATCTTAGACACGGTTGTTGATAAAACCTTGATGATTGTGGAAATGCTCAAGTTCTTGAGAGCACGCATAACCGCTACGTGTTATCATCGGCACTAACTGGGTTTGCACTCAGTTCCCTCGACAATGCTATGACCTATTCAAACAATGAATTAACTCTCTAGTGTTGAGTTCTTTCCCAGTTACTAGAATCATTCCCAGCATTTGCATTTTGTTCCCAGCTTGCACCGCCATTGTGCCATTCTACCATGGGTCCCTTCCATTTCCGGTGATAAGCAAATTCATCCGTTACGTTGTCTTCAACAAGGTAATCCACATCATCCAAGTCCGAGTATGCCATTCTATCGACTCCCTCCAAACGATCGTTGTGAATTGCCTTATGCTGGTATGAAGAGTTTCAATGATCTCTGAATCAAAAGTAATTCTTTTTGCCACTTAAGGGGATAATCTACGAATCACCCTCCTTCAGGATGTTTCGTCGTGGTATCATGGCAACTCAACTCCTCGCTACGTTGACAATCGTTTGCCACCTTCTTAGGTATGAAATTGTTGTCTACCTAGCAAACCTTCGTCATCTGTTCCACTCCATCCCTCTAGAGGTGTGCTTCGTCTCTCAGCTCGAGAGATATTGTTATTTCTCATTCCGTGAGTTGTTCGATCTTCAAGAAGATCGACCCTTCTAAAGTCTCCTTCTTCCCTCCATGTCATGTTGGCAGGATTTCTCAAAACAAGACATCAAGACAATGATGGTGAATGAATCAACGTTCAATTGAAGTGCACCCTGGATCGTGAAGATTATACTAGTCTGCGTTACCCCTTCACCTTACCCTACGCTTGAATCTCGAGACGAGATTCTTGTTTAGTGGGGGTGAGTTGTCACATCCCTAGTTCTGACAATGTCTAGTGCATGCATTAGGGTGTTACATCATGTTTAAATTTCATTAAACCTGAGATGGGGATGGACTAAGCCCTAACACTAAATGAATTCAACTAGGGTCAAAATAAAACCCTTTTCATTGAACTCAAAATGTCCTCTAAAAATGTTTAACATTTCTGGTTTGAGGTGGAAGCATCTACCAAAAATGGTTTATATTTTTGCAGGGCATATTTGGTCACTGAATTAAATCATATTGTATTTGACTTTGGTCATTTAAATATTATAAATAATTTAAATGCTCAAATAAATGTTGGAAATTGATAAGGGTCACTGGAATAATTCAGAAAGCACCCATAATTATTTCCAGGATTTTAAAAAAATGATTTGATATTAAAACAAATCAAAAACAAATTGCAGAAATAGAAAAAAATAAAACAGAACAGTAAATAGAAAAAAAGAGAGAGAGAAGCCCAGCTTACCTGGCGCCACGAGCCGGCCCAGCTCCCCCCCCCTGGCCGGCCCAGCCCACCAGCGCCTCCCCTGTCGCCTTCCTCCTCTGCCAGGAGGACGGGCACGCGCCCGACGCGCGCGGCCACGCGCCCCGGCCACCTCCTGCTTCCGGCCACCTCCTGCTTCCCCCCGGCCTCTCTAGCGACGCCACGCACCCCTCCTGGAACCCGTCGCTCACTCTCTCGTCCCCATCCTCTCCTCTGCTCCCTCTCCCTCCCGCGACCGAGCGGAGCTCGTCGCCGCCGACGCCGCTACCGCGGCCGCAGCCATCCCACAGCCTCTCCGACATGCCCTCGAGCTTCGCCTCGACCCCCTCCTCCTCTTCCACCGAGCCACGCCCCTCCAGAAGCCCCGAACATCCTCCCCGAGCTCATCTCCTACCTCAGACCCGCCGGTCGCCGTCGCCCAAATTCGTGGAACTCCGGCCGTCCCCGAGCAAGCCGAGCCCCTCTTCGTGATCGCTGTGAGCTCCTCCACCCTTTCCCCCTCTTCCCCGCTTCATTTGATCGCCGTAGCCGTCGCCCCCTTTATGGCCGAAACGCGCCGCCGCCTGAGCTCAACGTCGGCGTAGCTCCGGTGACCATTTGGTCCCGGGCATGCGCCCAACGCGCTCCCCGCATCGCGCAGAGCCTCCGTGAAACCTCGCCGCACTCGTTTGCGCACCGCAGCCCCATCCCCACTTGCACCCGAGCTTCGGCCGCCGCCGAGCTCGTTGCCGGCACCACTCCGGCCACTCCCCGGCCGCGCCACCACCATAGTTGGATGCGGACGAGTGTCCGCATCCCGAAGCTGTGCTCCGCGCGCCAAACTGAGCCCTGTGGGCAAAACCCGAGGCTCGCCACCGCGGCTGGCCTCGCCGGCGTCAAGCCGCCGGTGGGGTTGACCACTTGACCACGGCGTAACCCCCCCTGGGTCGATGACAGGTGGGGCCAGCCCCCTGTTAATTAGTTAGTTTAATTTAATTAAATAACCCCCCTGCGGACAATGACATGTGGGCCCTTTTGTCCTAATCCTTAATTAAACTAAAATAAACCCCCCCCCCCTGACGCTGACCAGTGGGCCCGACCCCCCCTAACCTTTTTAATTAAACTAAATAAACCCCCCTGTTAACCTGTGACGCTGACATATGGGTCCCACAGGTCAGGTTTGACCTGGGGCGCCCTGTTGACCTGCTGACGTCAAGGTGATGTCATGCTGACGCCATAATTCATTTTCTGGAATTATTTTAATTCTAAATAATCAGAAAATTCCAGAAAATGCCTAAAACTTTAATAATTCATAGAAAATTAACCGTAACTCCAAATTAAATAAATTATATATGAAAAATTATCACAAAAATTCAAGGAATCCATCTGTACCATTTTCATGCATGTTAGAACAACTTATAGGTGCTGTTTAGCACAAATCATATAAAGGGCATTTAAATAATCACATATGGAGTTTGAATTTGAATTTTATATTCAAACCAACTTCATTTAATCTGTTGCTAGTTGCATTAGCCCAAAACACATTCATATTGCCATGTCATAGCATGCATCATATTGTGCATTGCATTAATTGTGTTCCCTTCTGTGTTGCCGGTATTTGTTCCCTCTCGATAGACGTGATACCGATGATGTGATCGTTGACACTGATGAAGACTCAATGTTATCTTCAGAAGTGCCAGGCAAGCAAAACCCCCTTGTTCATTCCGATACAATCCTACTCTCTCGCTCCTGCTCTCTTTTAATGCATTAGGACAACACCGATTTTTCTGTTACTTGCTGCGGTAGCTGAACCCCTTTATCCTCTGTATGACCTGTCATTCCACAGTAATTAGATGAAACCCACTAGCATGAGTAGGAGTTGTTTGAGCCCTGATGTGCCTACTCATTCATGCTTGTTTGTCATGCCTGCTACTGCTTAGAGTTGAGTCAGGTCTGATTCATCGGGGATGAATCAGAGGCGTGTGAACATGTCCTACTGTGTGAGAGCTAAGTGTGTGAACACGATTTGGTAAAGGTAGCGGTGAGAGGCCATGTAGGAGTACATGGTGGGTTGTCTCATTGCAGCCGTCCTCAGGAACTGAGTTCTGTGTTTGTGATCCATGATTCAGCTACTACCACGCATTGGGCCCGAAACCAATGGACCCTCTCGGCTTCTTGATCACCCTTGTCCTCTGTCCAGGAGTTGCAAGTAGTTTCTGGTGTTTGTAGTATGCTGGAGGCCGTGGACAGCGCTGACCGTAGGGGTGGGCTGTGATGCGGTAGGCACGTGGCCGGGTAAACCGGGCGCCCGTTTGGTGTCACGGAACCCTGTTCACATCGTTTGGGGCTGTGAGCGAAACTCCGGCCGGATCTCCTCATGGATGGAACCCGAATAGGCGATAAACCTGGACTAGAGACTTGAGTGTTTAGGTAGGTCGTGGCCGACACCCACGTTGGGCTTCCGCTTGAAGGTTGCCGAGTACATGTCGTGTAAACGGCGGTAAGTGGTGAGAGCGTGTGTGAAGAAGTACACCCCTGCAGGGTTAACCTAATCTATTCGAATAGCCGTGTCCGCGGAAAAGGACTTCTGGGTTGCTTATATCAGTTCATAGACAAGTGAAAGTGGATACTCTAAAATACGCAAGATAAGCGTGAGTGCTATGGATGGCGTTCTCGTAGGGAGACGGGAGCGGATCCATAGTGGTGTATTGATATGGTGAATATGTGGACTTGTGTGCGCCACCTCAAAAGAGTTACATTGCAGTCGTAGTTTAGGATAGCCACCGAGTCAAAGCTGGCTTGCTGCAGTTAAACCCCACCATCCCTTTGTTGATAATGATGCATATGTAGTTAGTTCTGATGTAAGTCTTGCTGGGTACATTTGTACTCACGTTTGCCTATTTTATGTTTTGCAGAGAGACTTCGGTCTCACTAGTAGTTCGCGTGGTCTTCGATGTTTAGCTTGTTACCTCAGCTACGATCTTGTGCCTCGGCAAGATCTGATAGATAGTCAGGCTTCTCAGCCTTTTTCATTTATAGTTGTCTGTACTCAGACATGATAGCTTCCGCTTGTGCTTTGACTTGTATGCTCTGAGTGTTGGGTCATGAGACCCATGTTTGTAATATCTCGCTCCTCGGAGCCTATTGAATAAACTACTTGAGTCGTAGAGTCATTTTGTGATGCCATGTTGTATTGCACATATCGAGCATATTGTGTGTATGTTATTGAAATGCTTGGTATGTGTGGGATCTGACCATCTAGTTGTTTATCTTTAGTAGCCTCTCTTACCGGGAAATGTCTCCTAGTGTTTCCACTGAGCCATGGTAGCTTGCTACTGCTCCGGAACGCTTAGGCTGGCCGGCATGTGTCCTTCTTCGTTCCTGTGTCTGTCCCTTCGGGGAAATGTCACGCGGTGAATACCGGAGTCCTGTTAGCCCGCTACAGCCCGGTTTACCGGAGTCCTGCTAGCCCAGTGCTACAGCCCGGACCCACTTGCTGATGACCGACACGTTCGAAGCTGGGTCATGGATGCCTGTCCCTGTAAGTCTGTGCCACTTTGGGTTTACGACTAGTCATGTCAGCCCGGGCTCTTTATCATATGGATGCTAGCGACACTATCATATACGTGAGCCAAAAGGCGCAAACGGTCCCGGGAAAAGGTAAGACGACACCCGTGGGGATACCGTGCGTGAGGCCGCAAAGTGATATGAGGTGTTACCAGCTAGATCGATGTGACATTGAGTCGGGGTCCTGACAATTCATGAAAACATAATAGGTTCAGATATGAAATCATGGCACTCGGGCCCTAGTGACAAGCATTAAGCATAGCAAAGTGATAGCAACATCAATCTCAGAACATAGTGGATACTAGGGATCAAACCCTAACAAAACTAACTTGATTACATGGTAAATCTCATGCTACCCATCACCGTCCAGCAAGCCAACGATGGAATTAGTCACGCACGGCAGTGAGAATCATGAAATTGGTGATGGAGGATGGTTGATGATGACGACGGTGACGAATCCCCCTCTCCGGAGCCCCGAACGGAATCCAGATCAGCCCTCCCAAGAGAGATTAGGGCTTGGCGGTGGCTCCATATCGTAAAATGCGACAAAACTTTCTCTTTGATTTTTTTCTCCGTGAAACGGAATATAGAGTTGGAGTTGAGGTCGGTGGAGCAGTAGGGGGCCCACGAGACAGGGGGGCATGCCCAGGGGGAGGGGGCGCGCCCCCCACCCTCGTGGACAGGGAGTGGGCCCCTGGCCTTGATTCTTTCGCTAGTATTTTTTATATTTTCCAAAAGTTATCTCTGTGGATTTTCAGGTCATTCTGAGACTTTTGTTTTCTGCACAATAAATAACACCATTGCAGTTCTACTGAAAACAACGTCAGTTTGGGTTAGTTTAATTCAACATGCAAGTTAGAGTCCAAAACAAGGGTAAAAGTGTTTGGAAAAGTAGATACGTTGGAGACGTATCATCGGACAGTAGCAAATTTCCCTCAAGTGGATGACCTAAGGTCTCTCAATCCGTGGGAGGCGTAGGATGAAGATGGTCTCTCTCAAGCAACCCTGCAATCAAATAACAAAGAGTCTCTTGTGTCCCCAACACACCCAATACAATGGTAAATTGTATAGGTGCACTAGTTCGGCTAAGAGATGGTGATACAAGTGCAATATGGATAGTAGATATGGATTTTTTGTAATCTGACATTATAAAAACAGCAAGGTAACTAGTAATAAAAGTGAGCAAAAACGGTATTGCAATGCTTCGAAACAAGGCCTAGGGTTCATACTTTCACTAGTTCAAGTTCTCTCAACAATAATAACATAATTGGATCATATAACTATCCCTCAACATGCAACAAAGAGTCACTCCAAAGTCACTAATAGCGGAGAACAAAAGAAGAGATTATTGTAGGGTACAAAACCACCTTAAAGTTATTCTTTCCGATCAATCCATGCTATTCCTACAAGTGTCACAAACAGCTCTAGAGTTTGTAGTAAAATAACACCTTAAGACACACATCAACCAAAACCCTAATGTCACCTAGATACTCCAATGTCACCTCAAGTATCCACGGGTATGATTATATGATATGCATCACACAATCTCAGATTCATCTATTTAACCAGCACAAAGAACTTCAAAGAGTGCCCCAAAGTTTCTACCGGAGAGTGAAGACGAAAACGTGTGCCAACCCTTATGCATAGATTCCCAAGGCCACAGAACCCGCAAGTTGATCACCAAAACATACATCAAGTGAATCAATAGAATACCCTATTGTCACCACGGGCATCCCTTGCAAGACATACATCAAGTGTTCTTAAATCCTTAAAGACTCAATCAGATAAGATAACTTCAAAGGGTAAACTTAATCCATTACAAGAAGGTAGAGGGGGAGAAACATCATAACATCCAACTATAATAGCAAAGCTCGCGGTACATCAAGATCGTGCCATATCAAGAACATGAGAGAGAGATGAAACACATAGCTACTGGTACATACCCTCAGCCCCGAGGGTGAACTACTCCCTCCTCATCATGGAGAGCGCCAGGATGATGAAGATGTCCACGGGTGATGATTCCTCCCTCCAGCAGGGTGCCGGAATAGGGCCCCGATTGGTTTTTCGTGGCTACAGAGGCTTTTGATGATGGGACTCCTGATCTAGGTTTATTTCTGGGGGTTTCTGTATTTATAGGAATTTTTGGCATCGGTCTCACGTCATGGGGGTCTCCGAGTCATCCACGAGATAGGGGGGCGCGCCCTCCACCCTCATGGATGGCTTGGGACTCTTCTGGCCCAACTCTTTTACTCCCGGGGCTTCTTTTGGTCCATAAAAAATCATCAAAAATTGGCATGTCAATTGGACTCCATTTGGCATTCCTTTTCTGTAAAACTCAAAAACAAGGAAAAAACAGAATCTGGTACTGGGCTCTAGGTTAATAGGTTAATCCCAAAAATCATATAAAATAGCATATAAATGCATATAAGACATCCAAGGTTGATAATATAATAGCATGGAACAATAAAAAATTATAGATACTTTGGAGACGTATCATCAGTCTACCCGCATAGCCTTTTCGTTTAGTCTACCTAGTCATCTAATCAACTGCGTGCACGCCACTTCTCCCATTTACTTCTTCATCGGGAACCGATTTTTCCTCGGCTTCTTCACCTCTCCTTCGTCTTCATTTGCATCCAAACCCCATTGCATTCACATTGTTTTAACCTCTTCACATACTCCTGGAGTAATTCCGAAGCCCCTTTAAATAATCATCTTCTTCAGTTAGACTAGCCATCTAATCCTAATTCTCCAAACCATAGCCCTCCGGCCAATGGTTCCAAATGGCGAAAGAGATCTAGATGTAGGTTTTTGCATCCAACATGTCCTCATCGAAGGCTCGTTGAGCATAGTTGCCACCGTCACCGACCACCCAAGGGTTGTTCGGAAGTGGATCAACAATGTATCCAACTCCCTCGAAAAGGTAGAGATGAAGGTCATCGGTCTCAACGCCAGAGTACACGAAGCATGCCACTGGGAAGATCCAATGCGCCGCCGTCCTTCAGCTGTGCCTCGAAGATGATGTGTTGGTGTACTACATCATACACGTGCCCTCCATACCAGGTGAGCTCCACGATTTCTTGTCTTGGGAGGATATATACCTCTATGGGGCAGCCATCGAAGGGGATAAACAGAAGCTGGAGCCGTACAACCTTGATTTGAAAAGCATCGCTGACCTACAAACTGGAATCAAAATTCCTATAGAAGATTGTGATAAACAGACACCATCCCTATTGGACGTAGCAAATTTTGTGCTCGGTACAAATCTTCAGAAGGGTGACAAGACGCTGGCATTAAGGTCGTCTGTATGGAAGAATTATACCTTGACGTACGAGCGGATAAAATATGGTGCCCTCGATGCCCGTGTGAGTTTCGAAATAGCTGCAAGGTCCAAAGAGCTTGTTGCAAAGTCATCTCCCACAGAAAATGAGAATAATAATAATAAGAAGAAGAAGAAGAAGAAGAAGCTGCACCAGCAGCAGGGTATTATGGAAGGATGAACTATTTCCTCTCTTGTAAAAAAATATTTCCTCTCTGTGTATGTTGATATAGATGAACTATTTCGATTGTGTGCATGTCTTTGGAACGAATAGAGTAGTAGCGTTGGTCCGCTTGACTATAAAGAATTTTTTATCCACCTAGCTTTCTTTACTACTCCTTCCAGTGATCGGTATGTAATGCATGTGTCACTAGACATGACAGCTTGTCCATGGAAGTTGAACTATGGTGACCATCATGTTTCATACACTACCACTCGCGATTCCCACGACGACGCTCCAGCCAACGGCATGCACCACGCCCCCCGACGTGCGCCTCACCCCTCTCGGCCGCACCGCCCCTCTGCCTTTGTGTGCATGACATGTGGGCCAGCTAAAATGCGGTGAGCATCAAGGTTCCACAGCCACACGCGATTCCCACGCCGCCGCTCGAACCCATGACACCACACGTCCCCGACCTGCGGCTCACCCCTCTCGGCCCCACCGCCCCTATGCCTTCGGGAGCATGGCATGTGGAGCAGCCACCTATCGGGTCCCCTAAAGTTCGGTCCCATGGCCCCTGAGAGGGAAATGTAACTCCTGCGCCAGGCCTTGTGGTGCTACCGCTGCACGAACTCGTGCCAAACTCGAGATTTGCTTCTTACTAGCAAAATGCCCGTGCGTTGCACGAAACAACAAGATGCATTTGTATGAGTAGTTTATCTTGTGGGAGAAAAGGATGAACGAGGGAAGGCCTTATTTGCAAATGTGGAGAGGGGTGTGGGTATCTTTTTGCAAAATTGCCATGGTTTCCTTCCATGGACATCTACACCTCATAACACCCCGACGTCCAGCTGTGGCACCCTCGCCACAGCGAGGCCACCACTGACCGGTTCAACTCTAACGAGAGAGTCAAGAACACCGCCGCGACAACGACCAACTGGGCATGTCGAACCACACCGATGCCGCTTCCCCATAGCCGACCTACGCTGGCACGTGGCCACACGCCTTTGAGCTGCATACGACGACAGGAACACCTCCAGGATCGGGCTATGTAGAGTACATCATGTTCGCAAACCGGTATCCATTGAGCAGGTTCCTCCTGCCCACGAGCACACACCTATACATATCCAGCATTCCAGCCGCATCGCTGAGTGGTACATCCTCGAGATAGTGCAAGCGGTCGGAATCTCGAGCCCAAGTCGAAGCTATGTGCCCGGGTAGATCACTGGCTCCCGCCCGAGCTCCCACCCGGCCGTCGTTGCTGTCGCAGCACTGACGATCGAGAGCAGCACTCTACCGCTCATCCGGAGCGTTAGCTAGTAAACATCGTGCGACACATCACAACAGTCAAGCACCTCGACATGCATCGGCTGGGTAGAGGCTTTTCTTGCCCACAAGCTCCATGGTCTCGTCCAAGATCAGTGTGGTACTGCAGTAAAACATGCGGATAAAATACTACGGGAGCAACTGCATGTGCATCACCCGGACGCCGATGTTGGCGTGGAGGAGGTGGTACTCGCTGGCACCGCAGTGTGCTACTTGGCTTAGGCAGGCACCTGTTGCGACACTCTAGCGTTGGCACTGCCATTGTCAATGTAGTTGATGATCCGGAGGAGGACGAGCAGGAAAGGAAAGGGTCTTGCATGCGTGTACAGATTCATGCAGGAAATTATTTCCTAGAAATACAACCTTTGTTTAACTTTCTTTGAGGCCATAGACGACCCACACTAGGAAATCTATTAGTACAACTGTTGGATGAAAACTAGTGGTGCAGGAGTATGGACCGGAGCATGGGAGGGGAGCAGGCCAACCTCGTCCGCCGACCTGCGCCTCACCCCTCTCAGTCCCACCACCTCTCAGCTTTCATGAGAATGACATGTGGGCCACCCGCATTTAAGGTCCACATATCATTGACTCATAGGCCGATGCACTAAGCCACTAAAGCTCGGTCCCGTGGGCCCTGAGAGGGGGAAATGTCACTCCTGCACCAGGCCTTGTGGTGCTCCCGCAGTACGAACTCATGCCAAACCTGGAATTTGTCTCTTACTACTACCAATGTGCCGGCCCGTGCATTGCACTGGATCCAAAGTATCTATTTAGTGGAGTGCACTCTAAACACATTATCTATTTATTTTTCTCTAGCCTTTCCTAGCCATGCAACTCAAGCCACATAAGCTTCATGGGTGCCCCCCACATCATATTATTCATACTACGTTGACTGAAAAAAAGATAAATCACCCTAAACAAGATCTTCCTATTTTTTGTTCCTCCGATGCTGTGTCGTGCACGTACCTAGTTGTATAGTGGTAGTACTAGTTGTAGTACAAACTTCCTACTAGTAGGATTACTAGTACGGAGTGCTCCTACTCTTTTTTTGCGGGGAAGGAGTGCTCCTACTCTATCAACGAGCCCCATATGACACCAAATTTCTTGGCTTCCGTGCTACAACTAGATCTTCCCCTCATTGTTGTTTTCCAACACGGCGGGCGGGGAGCGGTTTGCCGTGGTTCGGTTTGCCGATAGTTGGTTTGCTCAACTGCGGTCCCACATGAAAGTGAAAATGCTAGGCAACACGGCTTCCCTAGCTATGTGGCATGCCGGGCGGACCATGGAGTACTCCCGATTCCCGTGCCTGTGGTGGTGCGATGCGAACGCCCAAACGCGGCAGACCTTTTTCTTTTACTAGCAATGTGCCCGTGTGTTGTGACGGATCCAAAGTAGAATAGTACTTTTTCACAAACTTCAAAGAAAACACTCTTTTATAGGAGTAGAGAAACATGTATAAATTGTACCATTTGGTTCTTCTCCTTGGCACGATCGATAGATAGAAATAACGATTGGAAACTCTAGGGCGGGGCGTTTTCTGCCAGATAAGCAAGGTAGTAGCTAGGTTGGTGCAACATCGGTTTGGTCACATGTGGTTCGACATGTTGTAGTGTTTCTAGCAACATGCCCGTGTGTTGCACGAAGTTGATGGAAAAGGTAAGCACAACTTATAAATTGACGGATGGAGTACTAGTTACAGTGACGCATATAATTGCCTCCAAATGTGAGCAAAGGGATCGCACATGTCTATATTGACTGGAATGAGAATGCAATAGCACAATAAGAATTAAGGCCACGATGATGCAATCATAGTGGTGGTTAAAGGAGGCAAGAAGAAGATGCATCCATCAATGTACGACCTCCTCCTCCTCCTCAACTCAGTGTGCCGGGCCACCGACCGGTGGCTTAGCAGTCGCAGCTTTTGTGGCGAGGTCAAGGTGCTTCTTAGCAAAGGCATCTAATGCTTCCAGCCGGTTGAGGAAGGCCAACATCATAGCGTCCTCACTGGACTTGTAGATACCTATGTATACGACTTCCTCATACACATGGATGTGTAGGTCAATGAATTCTTGCAGGGCGAGGCCCCTCACGGCGAGCGCGACCTCCAGGTGGACATTCTTTGTTGCATCAGCGGGCAGTCGCAGGGCCACCAGTGCTTGAAAGAGGTTTCGACCATTGAGGCCGATTAGGGTGGCAGGCAATGAGGAGCCCGGGCGCGCGGGCTGGAGGAGTACGACAATGCCGTCCACGAGCTTCTTGACGATGATGAACTTGTTGATGGTGGCAATGATCATCTAGTCCAACTGAGAGTTATAGTTGGCGTCGACGCTGGCCATTCACCAGCCGGTCGCCAACGCCGTCTGGAGACAATCCTCGGCGCCATGCCACATGCCGGCGTCGTGGACCATCTGGCACAGCCGCTGGCTGCTCACGTGCATCGCCGCGATGTGTCTGGAGTGAGCACTTTTGCGCTTAGTGTAGGTGCTTAGGTGCATACGATGTGGTAGATGCATTGGAACGGGGGGTTGCCTTTATATGAGTGCAAACTGTGTTGCATGCACATCGTGCTGCCTCTTTTCCCGATCCTCCTCCCATTATTTCCCTCATGCATTCATGATGCTAATTGAAGCAGGATGCACCATTGGCCGTTCAATATTTCGGGAACTGCTACCCTCTCCCTCGTCTGCATTAAAGCCGTATTGGGAACTACGACACCGGTTGTCAAATCGAATAGTACTGTGCCACCCGCTGCACTCCCGGCTGAACACGCCTTCTTGCCTCCATCAAACGCCCCCCGTTAAACCTGCATGCAAACCGAGAAACCTACTCCGGCCACACGTCCGTTCATGAGCTGGCCAGAATTAAACAGAACGCCGACCGAGCTCCTTCCATCCGCCCTCAGTTTAAACAAGGCCAGACGCCGGCCAAGTTCCTACCGTCTGCCCTCTACTTAAACGAGGCCAGATAGACAGCAGGCAAGAATCGCACCCCTCCGACGCTCCCTCGTCTCCTCCTTCACCATTTTCTCTACTCTTCCGATGGCTTATGAGGAGCCGTTCTCCAGCATACTACCCGACTGGGTGGCCTGCGGAGCCCTCTGGATACGAGCGAGGCCGCTCGGTGCTTCACCAACCTCGCTTGGCCCGACGGAGCCAGTTGCCGCCCCAAGCCAGTGCGTGGTTCAGCAACTCGCCGCTGCAATTCAGCTCGATGAGGAGTGGCGAGTTGCTCCACGCTAGCACGGCAGCGCGGGCGTCGTCGCTACCACGTCGTATTGTGCCACCAGTATCTGTGGTGGGTGTGCCTCCCGTGTCTGTGGGCGCGCCTCCCGTGCCTACGGCGGTGCCATGCAGGCAGAGACAGAAGACAGTTGCATGGTGAGCGACGAGTCGGTTGCCAGGTTCTCCGTGTCCACCGCCATCATCGAGGAGAAGTAGAACACGGGAGGCCGCCGCCACTTGGGTCCCGTGAAGGCCACCGCTGAGGCGATGACTGCGTATACAGGTGGTTTCTTCGCTGCTTCGTCTCTTCCGAGGACCTTCGTTGACCCCGCAAGTGTCTACAGGACATGAGGAAGACAAAGGGATCCAAGGGCGGCCATTTAGATTAGGTATTAATTATACCAAGAGAGCCAGATTAGCACCGCTTAGTACATGTAAATGTAATGAAATCCATCATGTTTATATGTAGATCCGACTCTTTTATACGAAATCCTTCATGCTTATGTGAAATCAGTCTGTGTTTGCACGAATTTTCTATGGTTGGTTAGAGTTGTGGAAATGTATGCCGCTGGCGTTGGATGTCGTCCTTCGCAGAAGGAAGCGGGAGGAAATCTGCCAGCTGCCATTGGAGATGCTCCTATGCTGGAAATAATAGAGTCACATCCAATCCATTTGAGTTAATTGCGTGTAAGTTAATTGCATGTACAGTGTACATGACTTGCAGGGTGGCTACACCTTCATACAGAAAGTTGAAAAGAAACAAATCCATCCTTAATCTTGTATTCTAAGTACTCTGTGGGTTCCACTGTCAGTACAGTAGTGAAAGAATTATATATTAAATAATAGTATATATCTACTTTGTACCCCTCTCTCTACTCTTATAGAAAACAGAGATGATAGTGTGCTTGCGATCCTGCACTATAGGCCATCCAATTTATATTTGACGGATAGGAAGGAAAATATGGCAATTTTGCAAAAAGACACCCACACCCCTCTCCACATTTGCAAATAAGGCCTTCCCTCGTTTATCCTTTTCTCCCACAAGATAAACTACTCATACAAATACATCTTGATGTTCCGTGCAACGCATGGGCATCTTGCTAGTAATATAAAAATATAAAGTTAAAGACAAAATTCAAACCCGGGTCATCACGTTGCGAGCATCCGGCGCTAACCAGTCCAGCACATGTTCGTTGCGGACGATGCTGGAGATATATCTCTATGTTTACTCCTATACTTCCTCCGTTCCTAAATATTTGTTTTTTTTCAGATTTGGAATGGACTACCACATATAGATGTGTATATAGACATAGTTTGGAGTGTTGATTCACTCATTTTGATTTGTGTGTAGTCACTTGTTGAAATGTCTAAAAAGCAAATATTTAGGAATGGAGGGAGTAGAAAAACAGAGTTGGTGATGACGGTGTGCCTGCCATCCTGCAATATAGGCCGTCGATTTATATCTAATGGATAGGAAGGAAACTATGGCAATTTTTGCAAAGATATACCCACACCCCTCTCCACATTTGCAAATAAGGCCTTCCCTCGTTCATCTATTTCTCTCACAAGATAAACTACTCATACAAATGCATCTTGATGTTTCATGCAATGCACATGCATCTAGCTAGTTTCTTTTAAAATAGTTGGTGCGGTAATTTGGTTGAAGTGATATATTGTATGTCTGCCCTGAATGATCTCAGATTCACTAGTAGCAACAAAGAAAGGGTTGCCTTGTTAATTAATAGAAACAGGGTGAAAACTATCACATGAGGCCGGTAAAAACAAGGCACAGTGGGTTCAGCGTCATCGTCACTACAACTATGCGCACGTGAGAAGTCTACATATCGAGGGGGCTATGAAGATAAAGACGTGACGAGTGTGTGTGAGCAAGGAACATAGACACCACTAGCGCGCGCATGTTTGTGTGCTTGAGATAGAAACCATTTGATG
>NC_057804.1:342573256-342574657 GCF_018294505.1 Triticum aestivum
TGGGTTCAGCGTCATCGTCACTACAGCTGTGAGCGTGCGAGAAGTCTACATATCGAGGGGGATATGGAGAAAAAGACGTATCAAGTGTGTCTGAGCGAGGCACAGAGACACAATGTTTGAGAGAGAAATCAATTGACAGATTAAGATCAGATTGAGTTGTCACCTTTCTGCTGTCATTGTTGGGGTTGGGGTGGGGGTAGGGAGGGGGAGGGAGAGAAAGACGTATCGAGAGTGTGCGTGAGATGCATAGAGCCACAACTAGTGAGCGTGTGTGTTTGAAAGAGTAGACAGATTACTATCAAGATCGAGGTGCCACCCTACTCCTTCGGTGTCGGGTAGTGTGTGTGTGTTTGAGAGAGAAGCCAGTCGATAGATTAGTATCAAGATTGAGGTGTCACCCTACTCCTTCGGTGTCGGGAAGTGTGTGTGTGTGGGTGGGTGGGGGGCAGTTGTGACACTTACATATCTCTACTCTTATAAAAAACAGAGTTGGTGATGATGGTGTTCCTGCCATCCTGCGATACAGGCCATCCGATTTATATCTGACGGATAGGAAGGAAACTATGGCAATTTCACAAAAATATAGCCACACCCCTCTCCACATTTGCAAATAAGGCATTCCCTCGTTCATCCTTTTCTCCCACAAGATAAACTACTCATACAAATGCATCTTGATGTTCCGTGCAACGCATGCGCATCTTGCTAGTAGGGAGAAGGAGTTTGTGTGACACATATCTATATTAAGGGATAGGTAGATAGGATGTGTGCGAGGCATACTTAAAGCATCACGAAGAAAAACAAACGATGTGCATGCAAGCACTACACCACAGCACCACATCCGTAACAAACAAGTTGGTTGGGAAACAAGGTCTGACGACATACACTCGGTCGGGAAAGAGTATTGCCGACCGACAACGTTTGTTGGGGAAAATCCAGACAGGAAAGCATTTTCCTGACCGACATATCTTTCCCAACCGACAGTTGGACGCCTATAAAGAGAATTGCCGACCGGCTTTCTGATGGCCCTACTCGGAATCTTTCCCGACCGACTACCCGATGGTAACATGTTTGCCAACCGATTTTCAGTTGGCGCTGTTGTTTAAGTTTTCCCGACCGACTATTTGATAGTATAATATTTGCCGACCGACTTTTTGTTGTCCTTGTCCTGAAACTTTCCCGACCAACTGTGCGATGCTATCCTTTTTGCCGACCAACTTTCCATTGGTACTAGCATGACCCTTTGCCGACCAATAATGAGACGATGTTCTGTTTTGCCAACCAACAATTTGTCAACATTTTGTTTAGCTGAGCAATATTTAAACCCTTGATTTCCCATCTGTCTTACACAATAAAATGTCAATCAAGTCGCATATCTCAGTACAACATGATATCAGTCAAATT